>NW_025226004.1:0-3584 GCF_018294505.1 Triticum aestivum | reverse complement strand
TGGAAGTCGACTTTGACGATCCGACTACGAACGTGCGAGGACGTCGCGCCTTAGCAATCGCTAAACCAACTCCGAGAGGTTATTGACCACGCCAGAGCACGATCAACCTGACCACGAGGGTCTGTTTCCTGCGAGCAAACGAAGAACAAGCAAGAAACTGAGATTGCAATCTGGATATTGCGAATATAAGATGAAAGCTTTATTGATCAAGGTGGGGTTCTGTGACGCCTTTGTCTGGTCGTTGAACACAAACGAAGTACGCGAAGTTGCAGCTATGGCGAACTTTTAATCTAAACAAAACCCAAAATCTAAACGGTGCCCTAAGGGCTGTATATATGGAGGAAGAGAGGGGAAATTTCGTGGCCCTTGGTGGAGGGGTCCGAAATCAACCCTATCTCTTGTTTCCCCACACATACGGACTCTAAAAATAGCCTATACTTATGTATTTCGAAATTACATGGGCCTGGCCCAATAAAAAGGTGACGCGGCACCTATAGTAGCCTCTGGACGAAATTTATGAAGTGACATCTTGTATATTTCGTCCAAGGCTTCATGCACTCGTTATGGAGGCTTCAAAGACCTGAAATCATCACTTGTAACTCTGTTCTTGTTCCCCCTGCGCATGCCATCATCTCCATGCTTGTTCTTGCTCCAATGTTCATCCTTCTCCAAGCTAGGCCCTTCATTTGTAAGCAAAACAAATGTATCCAATTTAGGCAGCATCATATTCTCATGAACATTAGAATCATTACCAAGAAACGAAAGTACCTGGTAATTTAGTTGGCGTGCGCGAGCTCTAGTAATTGGTCCAGTATGTATAGCAGCAGGGGCTGTGGGTGTAACAATGGTATTGATGTCCTCATCAGTTCGCCCGCACAGAAACGGGTCATGAGTGCCGTTAAGGCCACCATGGTCTTCGGCTTTTCCTGCCCAAGGTGTCGGGCGAGCCATTCGTCACAGACGTTGTGCTTAAAGGCCATTAAGGCTTCAGCGTCCGGACAGTCTACAATCTGATTCTTTTTAGTTAAGAACCGATTCCAAAGCTTGCGGGCCGATTCGCCTGGCTGCTGGATTATATGACTCAAGTCGTCAGCATCCGGTGGCCGGACATAGGTGCCCTGGAAGTTAGCCCTAAAGGCATCTTCCAAGTCTTCCCAGGTTCCAACGGAGTTTTCTGGAAGGCTGTTTAGCCAGTGCCGTGCTGGTCCCTTCAGCTTTAGAGGGAGATATTTAATGGCATGGAGATCATCTCCTTGAGCCATATGAATGTGGAGAAGGAAATCTTCAATCCAAATGGCCGGATCTGTCACTCCATCATATGGTTCGATGTTTACGGGTTTAAACCCTTCCAAAAACTGATGTTCCATAACCTCATCAGTGAAGCATAGGGGGTGTGCGGCCCCTCTGTATCTCGCAATGTCGTGGCGGAGATCGGCTGACATCTGAGTTTGGTACTGATCCCAAACATAGTAACGGTCGTCACGCCGGGCTTCATGGACATTATCTCGCGCCGGGGCACACCCCCTTGATCGGTAGATTGATCTGGTCTGACCGGCTTTATTGGCTAGGTCGCGTTGAAAGTCATATGTATATCCCGCGGCTGCAGTCTCCCTGCCTCTTCGGCGAGGGGGTGCGGCTTGGTGTTCGTCTTGATATGTCGCTTTATCCCATCCATGTGGTGGTCGGTCTGGTTGATCTGCCTGATTGTATTTTGACGTTATTGGTTCAAGGACTTCGTCGTCAAATTGAGGCAGCAGCTTGCGCCTAGGGTAACTTTTGACAGGTCGTTCTTGGCCGTATTCCTCAGCGGCCAGGACCTTAGTCCACCTTTCATTCAGCATGTCTTGATCTTCTTTGAGCTGCTGTTGCTTCCTCTTCAGGCTTCTAGCTGTGGCAATGAGTTGTCGCTTAAAGCGTTCTTGGTCGAGGGGTGCCTCTGGGATAATGAAGTCCTCGTCACCGAGGCTGACCTCCTCTTCGGGTTCTGGCATGTAGTTGTTGTCCTCCGCATCTTCGTTATCAGCGTGTCCGGGGCTGCATTCACCCTCTTCCCTTTCGTCCTGTTCGGACATGGGCTTGATGGGGTATTCAGGATCTTCCGCATCATCCGGAGTCACATTATCTCCGGTGCTGGTATTTCTATCCTTTACCCGACGCAATCGTGAGTGGCGTCGCTGACGTTGGTGCTTTGGCAGTTTAGCGACAGGCTTGTCCTCTTCTGGGCTTGGGTTAACCTCGTTGGTCTTCGGAGTGTCCACCATGTACACATCGTAGGTTGAGGTGGCCGTCCAATGCCCCGTAACGGGTGGGACTTGGCTTGGTTCGTCTTCGGCGACGTCGTCCATGCCGTCGATGTCCTCGGATGCATAGTCCAACATGTTGGTTAAGTCCTCGACAGTGGCTATTAAGTGGGTGGGCGTAGAATTCCCCTCTCTCAGCCCCCAGTCCGATCTGGGTACAGTTCGGAGGTAAAGCCTCCGTGATGGCGAGAGACTGCATCAAACCCAATGCTTCATCTAGGAGCAGAAGCGGGACCGAGAACTGCGGGTCTGCTATGCTGAATTCGGCATGGGGCGCCTGATCGGATCCGCTAAGTGCAGACCTCGGCAGTTCGAATGGCTGCCCAGAGCCAGGTCTAAGATTGCATTTGGGTCTTCGGCAGGAAGCTCCGTGAGAGAAAGATGTCCGGCGGGGCTTATGTTCCCGTCTTCGGACAATGAGACTTGCCCCAAATCTAAGGCCGAGGTGGGTGTTGGTGTTGACCCCTGGACGAGATCTGGCAGGGGATCCGAAGAGTCTTCTTGGATGGGACACAGAGTGGCAGCCAAGGCCGCAAACCCATCGAAGACTAGGTCTCCTCGGATGATAGCAACATAATTCAGGTTTCCAAACATGATATGGTTGCTGGGAGCGTAACTATCGACCTGCTCGAGGCGGCTGATCAAGTTGGCCCGAAGCACAAAGCCACCAAACACAAATACCTGTCCAGGAAGAAAAATCTCCCTGGACGCAGCGTCACCATTGACGAAGAGGTGAGCCATTGATCCTTCTGTCAACGATACAGCGGAGCTCTCAATGAAAGCACCAATGTTGGTGTCAAAACCGGCAGATCTCGGGTAGGGGGACCTGAGCTGTGCGTCTGAGGATCAATAGTAACAATGGAGAAGGGACACAGTGTTTACCCAGGTTTGAGCCCTCTTAATGGAGGTAAAACCCTACTCCTGCTTGATTATATTCGAGTGTATAGGGGTTACAAGAGTTGATCTACCACAAGATCGATTGGGCTAACCCTAGATAGCTAGCCTAGCAATATTATGATCCTGCCTCCGATCTAACCCTCCGGTTTATATAGACACCGGAGGGGCTTAGGGTTTGTACAAAGTCGGTTTTACCGAACGGAACAATATATCCGGAGACCTATACTTGCCATCCACGCATGTGAGAGTCCCCACCAGACATGAGAGATAATCTTCTATCTTGTATCTTGACAGCTCATCAGTCCGGCCCACATCAGTAGACCGGACGCCCGAGGACCCCCTAATCCAGGACTCCCACAGTCGGCGAGCGAGGTCACGCACTGACGA
>NW_025226003.1:0-5692 GCF_018294505.1 Triticum aestivum | reverse complement strand
ACACACACACACACACACACACAACACATGATGTGAAGATGACCCGAGTTTTTTTTCAGAAACAGAATTCAGAGTGGTTCAAAAAGATCCATTCCACTGACAAAATTCAGTTAAATGTTTCAAGCTGAGACTAGTTCACTGAAACCTGTGCACAACATTTCAAATGATTTGTCAATTAAACATTTAAATAAAAACTACAGTAGATCAGGACTCAATAGCTGAGACTAGTTCACTGAAAGAAAAATAAAACGCACAAGATCAGGACTCATGCTGAGACTAGTTTCTGATTTACTCATGATTGAAAATGCCAATTGCTTTGCTTTACAACCAATGAGGAGGCCCACATCAAGGAGTACTTTACTCTGTTAATTACCGTTACTTTACTCTTTCTTAGTCACAAACAAGCATGTAGAATGGTCTCGATTTGTTTACATGATGGGAGTAGCAGATAATTAAGCCGAACAAATAATTCAGGCAAGCTTAGCTTCTAGCTAGCTGCACCACAAGTGCTAGTGCAGTATCAACTACAGTACAAAGTTTCTATAGTAAACCCGCCGTAGCACCGTCAAAAAGAAGAAATAAAGTTTCTATAGTCCCCTGGTATGGAAAGCTACACTACAAAAAAGAAAAAGAATCAGCAGCATTCACTTGAACCTGGTTTGATTTGCTTAATTACCCGACAACATGCCGATAAACGAACTCTAACACCGAGACGTGATGTCACCGCCTTAATTTAACCCAACTAGAGGAGATCTCTGCATCAGCACTACAATGTAAGCTACCATGCCAGCATGCCCTATGTCCCTGGATCTAAAGAAAAGGGTGTGAAACCAGATACAAGTTGTAGAAGAACTAGTTTCTATCTCATCTTGTTTTACACATCTCTCTCTATCTCTCTCAATCATGGCCAGATCGAAAGCATCAAACTTTAGCAGCAATCAGTAAACAAACGCCGATGAATTATTGACACGTTACGTTGGCTCTAGATGTGCGAATGGGTCGCTTAATCTTCTGAATCTCTAGATCAAACTAAAAGTGCCCACATCAAGGAGCAAATTGACAGTTTTGATAGTGAACTTTAGTCTAAATCTTAGCATCAAGTAGTTTCAGTACTCACCTCTGAATCTGAAATCTTGAACAGGAGTGGACGACCTTGAGGTGTTGGACAATGTCGGCCTTGAGGTGCTGGTCAATGGCATCGTGGCTGAACAGGAGTGGACGACGTCGTCTACCTGCTGGCGACGGCGACATGGGGCGGAAGGCGGCGACGGCTTGCTGGCGAAGGAGCTGCGGCGTGGCGGGGCCGCCGGCCGAAGATGACGCGGGAGGGGCGGGGTGGGGCCGGCGGGGGAAGGGATGGAGGCTAGCCGGCAAGGAGGTGATCCACGACGTGCAAGGGAACTAGGCGGCGACAAAAATCGAACCATGCCGCTTGCTCTGTTTTGGCAGGGGAACGAGGCGGCGACGGAGGGAGGGGGGGCGGCTACATGGTGCGGCAGAAGGTGGGGGTGAGCAAGGTGGCGTGGGGCGGAGGGTTGGAGGCAGCGCCGTCGCCGGCGTGGGGGAGCGACAAAGAGCATTGAAGGAGATGGGATGGACTGCGGGTTTGGTCGGGAAAATTCGAAGGACTAAATTGGAAAAAGCCCTTGCGACACATGTGACCACGCAAATCATCCTATGGTTGAATAGTTGTGATATAGGGTACAGCTGAGTCAGGGCCCGTAAACAGATTTCCGCTTGCCCATCCCATAGTTGAACTAGTAGTTATAAGATAACACTAAATATACTCCCTCCGTCCGGAAATATTTGTCGGAGGAATGGATGTATCTATACGTATTTTAGTTTTAGATACATCCGTTTTTATGCATTTCTCCGACAAGTATTTCCGGACGGAGGGAGTACTCTAGAAGAGAGAATATAGACAATAATAGGCGACAATATTTAACAATCATCTCACTGGTAACATTTCATCCAGACGGAGAAACTCGAGTGAGCGTGTTTCAGCACAACAAACAGGCCAACATGTTACACTTGTCCAACTTGAGTCGTTGGTATCCTGTAGGCGGAGACCAAAACAGGTCGTTTGCACAACAATATAGACATCATCCTTCATGCTTAGCAATTAGCAATGGTGGGGAGGCCGTCGTCCTTTTCAATTGCAAGATTAGTGCGTCAAGATCAAGTGAGGCGTGATTTTATCCAGTAAATCGTTGTTGGATCCTCCAGGTTACCAAAATGGTAGCTGCTTCTACAATCGCACGACTCTGCTTTCTAGATCTTCTGGACACTGTATCCAGCTTCTTCAGTATTCAAGCTGTCGTTCCAGCTCTGAAACTCCGACCCTCCGAACTGTACTTCCTTAATGCCCAGATGACTGCAGAGAACCAAACAAACCCGAATAAGATTGAATTGTTCTTGCATATATGAATACCGTAATAAAAACTTGACAAAGTGCAGAAAAATGCGAAGGTAGCAGTGTCATTCTAGCATTGTACCACCCGGGGAACTAGCAGTCAGGCAGATTCATTTTAACATATGAAGTCAAACAAGAACTAGACATGTACTTGCCATTATTCAGACAAACCAATCATGAGTGACATGTTGGTAAAGAAACAAATCAATTAATATACATTCCTTTCAGGTGGTCTATTTCAGGGCCGTGCTCCAGGGCACGCGACACCAGGGGCAGGAGACCACCCCTTTTGCTTGGTTCGAGGGTGGCATGGCAGACACGGGTACTACATGAGATGATCGGAGACACTGCAGTTTATCCAGGTCCTGTCCGCATGATACGCATGATGCGTAAAACCCTACTCCTACTTGTTTGATTTCTTTGGTGGATGAAGGTCACAAAGTTGTGGAGTGGTGCTGCTTGTCCCGGGAAGGAAAAAGCAGATTCTAAGCTTATGTCTAATTACCTAAAATGGTGTCCCTTTATACGGTAGCCTGGGCCTTCTTTTATAGGGTAGGGGTCACCACAGTTGCTAAGAGCATCTCCAGCCGTTTGGCCCCCCAGCGCATCCGGCGAAGGGCTTTGAGCGTTTGCGCCGGCGGTTTTTTCAGCCAGGGGGGAATCAAGTTTCCAGCCGCGCCCCCAGGTTTCGGCCCCCAAACGCACAAAACTTAAAGGTTCTCTTTCCCGCTACCAAAAAACGACACAGGTTCAACGATCATCATGCCACAGGTCAGCGATCGAACATAGCCAAAGTCCGGCGATCAAAAGGGGGGGGGAACCATAGACATGAAACTCAAACGGCTGGCTCCTCTGCCGTAGGGCTGGGAGAGGTCGGCGTTGGCGTCGTGGGCACAGCTTCAGTGCTCGGCGTTGGCGTAGGCGTGGGCATGGACGTGGGCGTAGGGGCAGTGGTCGCCGCCGGTCCTGGCATCTGGTTCAAGATGAGGCCGCGCTCCGCCAGGTACCACGCCTTCACATGCTCGTCCATCGTCGACGTGTATGCTCCCATCAGGAACGCCAGGTCGGTGTTCCTCTTCTTCGCAGCGACATATTGGTTCTGAGAAGGTCGAACTTGACGCCCTGCTTCATCATCAACGCCGACCACCTCGCCTCGGATTTCTCCTCCCTCTTGGCGGCGTTGCTCTTGGCGTCGGCGATGCACTGTTCTATCGACGATTGCAGCCATTCCACAGCGGGTGTCGCGTCCCTCGCCCCCTTGGCTCTTTTGTTGCCATCAGGACGCCGTTCTACCGCTGCTGAGGCAAGCGCGTCCGGGTTGGAGACACCATCCTTGGCCTTGGCGAGAGCGAGCCGGCACTCTGTCCATTTCTCGCATGACTCGATCTTGGTGAACACATGAAGGAACTTGAACTCTTGGTCGATGTTGTCCTGGCGAAACATGTCGAACATCCGAACCATCTGCACAGTCGAAGAACAAGTGTCGGCGAAGTACACGGCGAAGAGCTGGGCCGGCGAGCGATGGACATACCTGACGCTTGAAGTTGGCGCCGCTTTTCGAGCGAGCCATGACCTCCTCTTGAATCCCATGACACTTGTTGCAGGCCTGCTGGATGGTCGCTCAATGGTTCGCCATGGCCTTCTCGCCGCGATCCATGTGAATGCTGGAGAAGTCGGGGTCGACCAATTTGCGCTCGTCGAACGCCGTCTTGATCCTTCTCCAGTAGGTGTCGGCGTTCTGATTCGCGCCGGTGATTGGGTTGATGCTGACAGTCTTCCATGCTTCGGCGAGGCACTTGTCTTCCTTTGGCGTCCACTTGACACGAGGCTCGCCAGGCCTGGGGTTGGATGGCCGCTTCTTCTTTCTCCCTTTGGCCGCTGGCTCCGCCGGCTCTTCCTCCTCGGCATCGTCATGCTCGATGTCCTCCATGTCAACAGCAGTGTCTAGCGTTTCATCTTGCGAGCGGAACCTAGGGCACAAAGCGGAGGCGACTGAGCCGTTCGTGATGATCTCGTCCATGTCGGCGGCTGTGCTGCTGAACTGCGGGGCCGAGCCAAGTGCGAAGGGTAGGGCCCCAAGGCGCAGAGTCAGCGCAGGCGAGCCTGAGTACGTCAGCGACAAGTAGTTGTATTGGGTGTTGAGGCCGGCGGTGAACGCGGGGAAGGGTGTGCGCGGGTCGGGGTTGAAGACCGGGGGGGAGGGGGGGCGGCGGCGCGGCGCCATGCGGGAAGGTGATGTTGGGGTTGAAGCCGCCAAGCGCGTCGCCGTCAACATACCCAGGCGAGGGCGCGTACCCCCACAGTGGAGGCGAGAAGTTGACCGGCGACGCAATGCTCTGCTGGCTCCCCCACGCGCGCCTCCTCCTGCTCCGCCGTCGCGTCCCTGGCCTTCTTCATGTTGAGCCTGTTCTGCCGATCAGTGGTGACCGCCGCCCGGCGATCAACGTCGGCCTTCCACTGGGCGTTCGTCAAGCCCGGGGGCCTTGGCATCAGCGCCCTCGGCTTCCTCTGCTTTGGCTGGACGGAATCAACGGCATGGCGGGCGGACCTGGGGAGAATGGCGGGAGCGGCGGGGAAGAAGGGGGCAGTAATGGGAAAATGGAGGGAAAGGGGAAAACGACGGGAAATGCAACCGGTGTCGCCGACAGCACGGGCCCACGCGCCATTTCGCTTCAGCTGGTGCCCCCAAGCGCCCCCTGGTGTGCTGGGTTTTGCTTGGGTTCGCCGTTGTAATTTCGGCCCAAACCAGCGAAAAACGAGGATCTGGGGGCGCGGTTGGGCCATTTTTTCGGCGTTGGCGGTAAAAAAGGCGCCCCGGGGTCCCTGTTGGGGGGCGGCTGGAGATGCTCTAAGAACGGTGCACCTAGACGTACACCATGACGTCTGCCACCCGCATGAAATGCGGGGGCAAGTGTCTTTTTTTCTAGCTCCGGGAACGAACGCCGGTGATGCGGAGCATCCCACGATCAACCCCATGGACGTACCTACATCCCCCTCGACACCACTTGGACCTATGACAAGAGATCAAGCGAAGGCTATCGAAGATAAGGTGAACTCGCTCCTCTCCGAACTACCCCTTTCTACACATGAGTCATGGCTACTACCTCAAGCGGAAACATTATGTGTGATCAGGTACTTAGAAGAAGGCCACGGAACAGCTACATTCAATGGCCAAGAAGGCGAGGACACCGAGCGTGAAGGCCAAGAAGAAGGGACGCCTAAGATGTCACAGCCACCGAACGTCCGGCGCCTGGAGCCCAGCCTGCCCAAGTCACAGCC
>NW_025226002.1:0-5786 GCF_018294505.1 Triticum aestivum | reverse complement strand
TCCCCCCCCCCTCTTCCTCCATATATACAGCCCTTAGGGCATCGTTTAGACTTTGGGTTTTGTTTAGATTAAAAGTTCGCCATAGCTGCAACTTCGCGTACTTCGTTTGTGTTCAACGACCAGACAAAGGCGTCATAGAACCCCACCTTGATCAATAAAGCTTTCATCTTATATTCGCAATATCCAGATTGCAATCTCAGTTTCTTGCTTGTTCTTCGTTTGCTCGCAGGAAACAGACCCTCGTGGTCAGGTTGATCGTGCTCCGGCGTGGTCAATAACCTCTCGGAGTTGGTTTAGCGATTGCTAAGGCACGACGTCCTCGCACGTTCGTAGTCGGATCGTCAAAGTCGACTGCCACCAAAGCGATATCCATCATCTCATCGAAAGACGGGACACCTTTGCCTCTATCACTTTGTAATACAAGGCGGGGGAAACCCTTTCTGTACTTCCTTATACCCCAAAAACAATCACGGGCATCCACGAAAACACTTTTCCACCGCCGCAACCTTCTGTACTCGTGAGATCCCATCTAGGGGCCTTTTCCGGCGTCCTGCCGGAGGGGGACTCAATCACGGAGGGCTTCTACATCAACACCATTGCCCTTCTGATGAAGCATGAGTAGTTTACCTCAGACCAACGGGTTCATAGCTAGTAGCTAGATGGCTTCTTCTCTCTCTTTGATTCTTAATACCATGTTCTCCTCGATGTTCTTGGAGATCTATTTGATGTAATACTTTTTTGTGGTGTGTTTGCCGAGATCCGATGAATTGTGGATTTATGATCAACTTATCTATGAATATTATTTGAATCTTCTTTGAATTCTTTTATGCATGATTTGATGTCTTTGCAAGTCACTTCGAATTATCGGTTTGGTTTGGTCAACTAGATTGGTTCTTCTTGCAATGGGAGAAGTGCTTAGCTTTGGGTTCAATCTTGCGGTGTCCTTTCCCAGTGACAGTAGGGGCAGCAAGGCACGTATTGTATTGTTGCCATCGAGGATAAAAAGATGTGGTTTTCATCATATTACTTGAGTTAATTCCTCTACATCATGTCATCTCACTTAATGCGTTACTCCGTTCTTTATGAACTTAATACTCTAGATGCATGCTAGATAGCGGCCGATGTGTGGAGTAATAGTAGTAGATGTAGAATTGTTTCAGTCTACTTGACACAGACGTGATGCCTATATTCATGATCATTGCCTTAGATATCATCATAACTTTGTGCTTTTCTATCAATTGCTCGGCAGTAATTTTTTCACCCACCGTATTACTTTCTATCTTGAGAGAAGCCTCTAGTGAAACTATGGCTCCTGGGTCTTTTTCCATCATATAAGTTCTCTTTTCCATCATATAAGTTCTCTTTTCCATCATACAAGTTTTTGATCTATTATTCTTGCAATATTTTACTTTCCAATCTATAAACCAAAAATACCAAAAATATTTACTTTATCGTTTATCTATCTCTATTAGATCTCACTTTTGCAAGTAACAGTAATGGGATTGACAACTCCTTTATCGCGTTGGGTGTAAGTTTGTTTGATTGTTTGTGCAGGTATTCGGTGATTTGTGCATTGTCTCCTACTGGATTGATACCTTGGTTCTCAAACTGAGGGAAATACTTATCTCTACTTTGATGCATAACCCTTTCCTCTTCAAGGGAAAAACCAATGCAAGCTCAAGAAGTAGCAGGAAGAATTTCTGGCGCAGTTGCCGGGGAGATCTACGCCAAGTCAAGACTTTCCAAATACCCATCATAAACTCTTATCTCTTGCATTACATTATTCGCCACTCGCCTCTCATTTTCATCTCCCCCACTTCTAAAACGATTTTCGAAAAGATTTGCCTTTTCTTCGCCCCTCTTTCGTTCGTCTTTCTCGCTCGCTTTTTGTGTGCTTGTGTTTGGTGTGCCTGCTTGCCTTTATGGTGCAACCAAAAAGCGTTGATCCTCACCTTAGGAGGTTGGAAGAAATTGAAAATAATGTTAGAAGCTTTATGTCTTTACAATTTGAGCATAATAGTTTCTTTAGAAATGAGCTTAAAGAGCAAAAAGTTTTATGGAGTATATGAATAAAGAGCTTGATGATATGTCTAAGGAATTTTATGGTTTGAAATCTCAGTTTGCTCATCTTGAAAATTTAGTAGGCCAAATTTCTGATAAACAAGCTAACTTAGTAAATAAAATGGCCGCTAAACCGGAAGCTGAAAATAATGATGAAGATCTTAAAGTGATTGATGTGAGTCCTATTGAATATTTGTTTTCTAATATAAATCATGATACAGATGGGACTGGAGATGAGTCAACTTTAGTTAAAAGGCATCCCAATGATTTAGAGTTTTTAGATCTAGATGCAAAAATTGATAAAAGTGGGATTGGAGAGGTCAAGACTTTAAGTAGTAATGAACCCACTCTTTTGGATTTCAAGTAATTTAATTATGATAATTGTTCATTAATAGATTGTATTTCCTTGTTTCAATCCATGTTGTACTCTCCTCATGCTTATAATCGAAACAAAGCTTTTACTAAACATATTATTGATGCTATGATGCAATCTTTTGAAGAAAAGCTTGAATTGGAAGTTTCTATCCCTAGAAAACTTTATGATGAGTGGGAACCTACTGTTAAGATCAAAATTAAAGATTATGAGTGCCATGCTTTGTGTGATTTGGGTGCTAGCGTTTCCACAATTCCAAAAACTTTATGTGATGTGTTAGGTTGAATTTGATGAATGTTCTTTAAATTTGCATCTTGCGAATTCCACTATTAAGAAACCTATGGGAATGATTAATGATGTTCTTATTATTGCAAATAGGAATTATGTGCCCGTAGATTTCATTGTTTTTGATATAGATTGCAATCCTACATGTCCTATTATTCTTGGTAGACCTTTCCTTAGAACAATTGGTGCAATTATTGATATGAAAGAAGGAAACATTAGATTTCAATATCTGTTAAGGAAGGGCATGGAATACTTTCCTAGAAAGAAAATTAAATTTCCATATGAATCTATTATGAGAGCTACTTATGGATTGCATACAAAAGATGACAATACCTAGATCTATTCGTGTTTTTATGCCTAGCTAAGGGCATTAAACAATAGTTACATGCTTTTTATCTGATTCTTTTTTGCTTTGGATTGGTGTACAAATTACCCAGGTTGTCCTAATTTTTCAGAATTTTTGGAGTTACATAAGTATTCAAGAGTTACACATTACTAGAGACTGTTCTGTTTTTGACAGATTCTGTTTTCTATGTGTTGTTTGGTTATTTTGATGAATCTATGGGTAGTATCAGGGGGTATGAACCATGGAAAAGTTGAAATACAGTAATATTACACCAATATAAATAAAGAATGAGTTTGCAACAGTACCATAAATTGGTGATTTATTTTATTATACTAATGGAGCTTATGAGATATTCTGTTGAGTTTTGTGTTGTGAAGTTTTCATGTTTTGGGTAAGGATTTGATGGACTATGGAATAAGGAGTGGCAAGAGCGTACACTTGGGGATTCCCAAGGAACCCCAAGGTAATATTCAAGGAAAACCAAGAGCCTAAGCTTGGGGATGCCCCGGAAGGCATCCCCTCTTTCATCTTTGTCTATCGGTAACTTTACTTGAGGCTATATTTTTATTCACCACATGATATGTGTTTTGCTTGGAGCGTCTTGTATGATTTTAGTATTTGCTTTTTAGTTTGCCACAATCATCCTTGTTGTACACACCTTTTGAGAGGTACACACATGAATCGTGATTTATTAGAATACTCTATGTGCTTCACTTATATCTTTTGAGCTAGGCAATATTACTCTAGTGCTTCACCTATATCTTTTTAGAGCACGACAGTGGTTTTATTTTATAGAAATTGATGAACTCTCATGCTTCACTTATATTATTTTGAGAGTCTCTAAATAGCATGGTAATTTGCTTTGGTTATAATTTTAGGCCTAATATGATAAGCATCCAAGATGGATATAATAAAAATAAAGTGCATTGAATACTATGAGAAGTTCGATTCCTTATGACTGTTTTGAGATATGAAGATAATGATATTAGAGTCATGCTAGTGGAGTAATTGTGAATTTGAGAAATACTTGTGTTGAGTTTGTGATTCCCGTAGCATGCACGTATGTTGAACCGTTATGTAACGAAGTTGGAGCATGAGGTATTTTTTGATTGTCATCTTTTGTGTGGAGGTCGGGATCGCGCGATGGTTAACTCCTACCAACCCTTCCCCTAGGAGCATGCATGTAGTGCTTGGTTTCGATGACCAATAGATTTTTGCAATAACTATGTGAGTTCTTTATGACTAATGTTGAGTCCATGGATTATACGACTCTCACCCTTCCACCATTGCTAGCCTCTCTTGTGTCGCGCAAATTTCGCCGGTACCATACACCCACCATATACCTTCCTCAAAACAGCTACCATACCTACATATTATGGCATTTCCATAGCCATTCCGAGATATATTGCCATGCAACTTTCCACTGTTCTGTTTATTATGACACGTTTCGTCATTGTCATATTGCTTCGCATGATCATGTAGTTGACATCGTATTTGTGGCGAATCCACCGTTCATAATTCTTTCATACATGTCACTCTTGATTCATTGCACATCCCGGTACACCGCTGGAGGCATTCACATAGAGTCATATTTTTGTTCTAAGTATCATGTTGTAGTAAATAGAAGTGTGATGATCATCATTATTAGAGCATTGTCCCATGTGAGGAAATAAAAAAGAGAGGCCAAAGAAGCCAAATAAAAAAAGGAGGCCAAAGAAGCCTAAAAGAAAAAAAGAAAAAAAGAAAAAAGAGAGAAAAAGAGAGAAAGGACAATGTTACTATCCTTTTCCCACACTTGTGCTTCAAAGTAGCACCATGATCTTCATGATAGAGAGTCTTCTATTCTGTCAGTTTCATATACTAGTGGGAATTTTCCATTATAGAACTTGGCTTGTATATTCCAATGATGGGCTTCCTCAAATCGCCCTAGGTCTTCATGAGCAAGCAAGTTGGATGCACACCACTTAGTTTTTATTTTTGAGCTTTCATAAACTTATAGCTCTAGTGCATCCGTTGCATGGCAATCCCTACTCACTCACATTGATATCTATTGATGGGCATCTCCATAGCCGTTGATACGCCTAGTTGATGTGAGACTATCTCCCTGTTTTTGTCTTCTCCACAACCACCATTCTATTCCACCTATAGTGCTATGTCCATGGCTCACACTCATGTATTGCGTGAAAGTTGAAAAAGTTTGAGAATACTAAAGTATGAAACAATTGCTTGGCTGAAACCGGGGTTGTGCATGATTTGAATATTTTGTGTGATGAAGATGAAGCATAGCCAGACTATATGATTTTGTAGTGATAGAGGCGAGGGTGTCCCGATCTTTCGATGAGATGATAACTATCGATTTGTGGAGACGACTTTGACGATCCGACTACAAACGTGCACGACGTTGCGCCTTAGCAATCGCTAAACCAATCTCCTGAGGTTACTGATGATGCTGGAAGCACGGTCAGCCTGACCACGAAGGTCTATTCCTGCAAGCAATCAAAGAACGAGCAAGAATATGATAAAGCAATCTGAATATTGCAAATAAATATGAAGTATTGATAATGGTGGGGATCCGAAAGCGGTCTTGGTCTGGTCGTTGGACACAAACGAAGTACACGAAGTTGCAATGGCTAACTTTTAACTAAACAAATCCCAAGGAAAAACTACTAGATGGATCTACTTATATAGGAGCAAGGGGTGGCAGCCAAGGAGGTGGGAGGA
>NW_025226001.1:0-7347 GCF_018294505.1 Triticum aestivum | reverse complement strand
TGTTGTTGTTGTTGTTGTTGTTGATGTTGATGGAGCGCTTCGGCATCCCACTCTTCTTGGTGTTGGCACTCTCGCTCTTCCTCTTGTTGGCGTTGGCGTTACCTTTCTTGTGCTTGTGCAAGGGTAGCTTTTGACGATGTCGGTGTTCTTGCGCTAAAAGTTGCTCTTGAGGATCGGCACCGTGTAGAGGATTGCGGTTCGTATGACGGTCTTGGCGCGCGGCTCGTCGGAGAGTGTTTGATGTTGGTGTACTTAAACTGGAGATGGTGTCGTCGGAGTGCCGACTCGAGCGGCTCCGTCTTGAATAGGACAAAGTGGTAGAAGAGCGGTTGACCAACAAAGCACGAATCTCGTCCATTCTTGCATTGTTCTCTTGCTTTTTTCGTTGACCTTGTTGTCAAAGTAGTCTAATGTGTGTTTCTCGGAGAGACGCAAGTCGGTGGCGAGATTGTCGATGCGGTCGCTCAATGCTGGTTGTTCTTCATGCAAAGCTCGTTGTGCACCGAAGAGGCGGTTCTTGGTGACGTAGGTGTTCGGGTCCTCATCTTGCTTGATGAAGTGTAGGTTGGTTGAAGAACTTGGCCTATCCATCATTCCAAGCAAATATGTGTGTGGGAGAAAGAGAAGAACTTATACCAGATGTACCTTGACCAATGTTGAGATGGATCAAAGATCACTCAATGATGTAACAAGGAAATAGCACAGTTGGTACGAGTTCCCGTCAGTCTCTCACACCTACACAAATAAGCATTTGGTGGAGCTTGGTTAGGCTGGTGGCAGAAAATTTATGCAATCGTTAGTGAGACTGTAAGGATCGAGAAGAGGTGTCTAGAGGGGGAGGGTGATTAGACACTAAGTGAAAAAGTTGCAGTTTTTAATCTCTTTAAGTTTAAGTAGAGTTTTGGCACAAGTTTAACATTCACAATACATAACAAGCAAGCATGCAAAGAGTATATGAGCAGCGGAAAGTAAAGCATGCAACTTGCAAGAATGTAAAGGGATGGGATTGGAGTGTGCAAACGCAATTGGAGACACAGATGTTTTTGTCGTGGTTCCGATAGGTGGTGCTATCGTACATCCATGTTGATGGAGACTTCATCCCACGAAGGGTAACGACTACGCGAGTCCAGTCCACGAAGGGCTCCACCCACGAAGGGTCCACGAAGAAGCAACCTTGTCTATCCCACCATGGCCGTCGCCCACGAAGGACTTGCCTCACTAGGGTAGATCTTCATGAAGTAGGCGATCTCCTTGCCCCTACAAACTCCTTGGTTCAACTCCACAATCTTGTAGGAGGCTCCCAAGTGACACCTAGCCAATCTAGGAGACACCACTCTCCAAGAAGTAACAAATGGCGTGTTGATGATGAAGTCCTTGCTCTTGTGCTTCAAATGATAGTCTCCCCAACACTCAACTCTCTCTCACGGGATATGGATTTGGTGGAAAGAAGATTTGAGTGGAAAGCAACTTGGGGAAGGCTAGAGATCAAGATTCATATGGTAGGAATGGAATATCTTGGTCTCAACACATGAGTAGGTGGTTCTCTCTCAGCAAATGAATGCTGGAAGTGTAGGCACGTTCTGATGTCTCTCTCCACGAATGAAGAGTGGGTGGAGGGGTATATATAGCCTCCACACAAAATCTAACCGTTACACACAACTTACCAATCTCGGTGGGACCGAATCGTCAAACTCGGTCGGACCGATTTAGCAAATAATGTGACCGTTAGGATTTTCAGTGGGACCGACATATCAACTCGGTGGGACCGATCTAGTTAGGGTTAGGGCATAACGTAACCTCGGTGAGACCGATTACACAAACTCGGTGGGACCGATTTTGGTAATAAGCTAACTAGAGAGTTGGTAAGGCAAACTCGGTGGGACCGATCCGCTCATCTCGGTTAGACCGAAACGTTACGAAGAGGAACAAATAGTTTGCATTGTAATCTCGGAAGGACCGATTACACAAACTCGGTGTGACCGATTTTGGTAATGGATACATACAGAGAGATTACAATCCCATCTCGGTGAGACCGAGATCCCTATCGGTGAGACCGACTTGATTAGGGTTTGTGGCAATGGCTATGACATCTGAACTCGGTGGCGCCAGATAGAAAGAATCGGTAGGACCGAGTTGGACTTTTGGTTTGGGTCATATGTGGATATGAGAAAGTAGTTGAGGGCTTTGGAGCATATCACTAAGCACTTTGAGCAAGCAAGCCATTAAGCAACACCTCATCCCCTCTTGATAGTATTGGCTTTTCCTATAGACTCAATGTGATCTTGGATCACTAAAATAGAAAATGTAGAGTCTTGTTCTTGGAGCTTGAGCCAATCCTTTGTCCTTAGCATCTTGAAGGGGTTCCACATCCTCTAGTCCATGCCACTCCATTGTTGAACTTATCTGAAACATACTAGGTAAAAGTATTAGTCCAACAAGAGATATGTTGACATAAATTACCAAAATCACCCAAGGAGCACTTGTGCTTTCAATCTCCCCCTTTTTGGTAATTGATGACAACATACATCGAAGCTTTAGATAAAGATATAGAGAATGACAAGTAAAGCTTTGGAAAGACATGTAACATGCATAGGCTCCCCCTACATGTATGCAATCATTTAAATATGGAATATAGGAGCATGTGAATGCATAAGCATGACAGAGTAAGAAATGTGTTACATGTATCTTGGCTATATGCATCAGAGCAAAAGATGTGAATATGGGAAATGTACCTTCATGCTCATGAGTCCTTCTTGCAAACAGTATGTACATCATCAAGAACTCCTCATACACATGACTGTGATGCATATACCTACCTTGTGGTCTTGAGTTGGCTTAGGATGGAATGAACATGCATAAACAAGGTTAGATAACACAGATGCACCTACTAGCCAGAGCAAACAGAAGAAACCACAAGAGTACCAAGACTGGGATGACATGTAGAGTGAGTACTAAGTACCACATTGAATATAGACATGTCCCCAAAGGTAAAGATGTGCAATGAATTCAAGGATTTCCTTCCCTTAGATGTCTTGCTCCCCCTGAATCTAGCAAGGGATACTGGGAGAAGATAGGGAACATAAAATCAGAGCTCAAAGAAAATAAACAAAGCTAGTGCAAACAAACAAATATGAGCATGTCTTTCCCCTCTTGAAGACATGTGACTTCTCGCCTCTTGAACACCAAGCATCTGGGGTCCTTGATGATTACTCTTTCTCCCCTTGAGTATTCTCTCCCCTATAGATATGATTAAGCTTTGATGTGATCTCTCTCTCCCCCTTTGACATCAATTTCCAAGAAGGGTTCTTCTGGATTTTTGTCACGAATGGGTTTGGTCCTTGAGTCACAGAACAAAGCATCAAGTTGAATGTGATGCTGGTAGAGGACAAGATTCATTGAGTGGAGCTGGATCAAGAAGAATGCAGGAACAAGTGGCAAAATGTCTTTTCTGCTGTAAAGTCGGTGGCTCCGAGTTTTATGCTTCGGTTGCACAGAAAGGTTTCGGTTTGACCAAATGCAATATATCGGCGTGACCGAGTTCATCACAGAGAAAACACTTATCACCTCAGCTCACTAGACAAGCAAGATCTCACAAGGATTTGCAAGGAATTGGAAGCAGGGAATGCAGAACAAAAAGAAACAGAAAAGAAATCTAGATGAAGTTTTTTTTTGAAAGAGGAAACAATTATGCATGAGACAAATGCAAGAGCACAGAAAAGAACACAAGAAAACTTCATCTAGAGTTGGTCGGCGACAAAGTCACCTATGTTACAGTATATTGACTTAGGAGTCAAGTGAGATCACTTGATCATGGGTCATCCTCATCGTTTAAGCTCAAAATGGGGTTACCATTTTTCGTTTAAGCATCTTGATGTATTCACATCTTGTCGAGTTGCTTTGAATCATTTCTTGGAGTAAAGCTTCTCTAAGATGGAATAACATACCTTGGGTGGTGGTGTTGATCGTGATCATGTAGTTGAACTTATGTGGGTTGCTCAAGGTTGATGTAGCTCATCAAGAGTTGGGAGCACTACTTTGGAATTTGAGTTCATCTACCTACATGGGTTAGTTTTGCAAGGAAGAGCACTTGTGTATACAAAATGACAATCATGAATCTCAATAATAAATTTGTCAAATGATATATTTGAATGGTTTCGTGCTTCCTTGTCTTCAACCACCATTGTGTAGAGACTTGGTGATGTAGAGATTTCTCAAGATGTAAGTGAGTTGCAATCTCATAGATTTAGATTCATCCAAGTTCCTACACGGGTTAGATAACATGCAAGGTGCAAATATATCCAAGACATAAGATTATAATCATAAGAGAAATATCAAGGATTAGTCATAGGCTCATGTCTTGCATGTATCAAATGGACTTCCTACTCCAAGTTTGAAGCATCAATGATGTTCAATTCACCTCTTAACCTGCAAAACACTTTCTCATCAAGTGGTTTAGTGAAAATATCCGCTAATTGCTTATCGCTGCGAACATGTTTAAGTTTGATGTCCCCTTTGGCAACATGATCTCGAATGAAATGATGACGAACTTCAATATGCTTAGTTCGAGAGTGTTGCACGGGATTGTTAGCGATCTTGATAGCACTTTCATTGTCACAAAGCAATGGAACATGTTTCACATATATCCCATAATCTTTAAGAGTTTGGGTCATCCAAAGTAATTGAGGACAACATGAACCAGCGGCAATGTATTCCGCTTCGGCGGTGGATAAGGATACCGAGTTTTGTTTCTTGGAAGACCAAGACACAAGAGATCTACCAAGAAATTGACAAGTACCCAAAGTGGATTTTCTATCAACCTTGTCACCGGCATAGTCCGAGTCGGAGTAGCCAACAAGATTAAAAGAGGCCCTCTTAGGATACCAAATGCCAAAATTTGGTGTATGGATTAAGTAGCTCACTATCCTTTTCACAGCCTTAAGATGACATTCTTTAGGAGCTGCTAGATATCGTGCAGACATGCACACACTTAGCATAATATCGGGACGTGAAGCACATAGATATAACAATGAACCAATCATAGAGCGATAAACCTTTTGATCAACCGGTTCACCATCTTTGGTCAAATCAAGATGTCCACTAGTAGGCATGGGTGTAGTCATACCTTTGCACTCTTGCATATGGAACTTCTTGAATAAGTCCTTGGTGTACTATGTTTGAGAGACAAAGGTACCTTCCTTAGTTTGCTTGATTTGCAAACCAAGAAAGAATTTGAGTTCACTCATTATCGACATCTCAAACTTCTCCGACATTACCTTTCCAAACCTTTCACTAAAGTGAGGGTTAGTTGAACCAAATATAATATCATCACCATAGATTTGGCATACAAATAGTTCTCCATTAACCCTTTTAGTAAAGAAGAGTAGAATAAAATTTTCCAATTTCAAAGCCTTTTTCAATAAGGAACTTGGCCAAGCATTTATACCAAGCTCTAGGAGCTTGTTTATGACCATAAAGAGCTTTGTGGAGTTTGTAAACATGATTAGGTTTCTTAGGATTGACAAATCCGGGAGGTTGCTTAACATAAACTTCCTCCTCTGTTTCACCATGTGGAAAATCACTTTTAATGTCCATTTGGTATAAGGTGATATCATGGTGATTAGCATAGGCAAGTAAGATGCGAATGGACTCAAGTCTAGCAACGGGGGCGTATGTCTCACCATAGTCCATACCTTCGACTTGAGTGTAGCCTTGGGAGACGAGACGTGCTTTGTTGTGTACTACTTGTCCATCTTCATCTTGCTTGTTGTGAAACACCCATTTGGTACCGATGATGTTGTGGTTGTTGTCGGGCTTTTCAACCAATGTCCAAACTTGATTTCTCTCAAAGTTGTGTAGCTCTTTATGCATGGCGTTTATCCAATCCGGATCTTCCGAAGCTTCTTCAACCTTCATAGGTTCAATGCTAGAGATGAACGAATAGTGTTCACAAAAGTTAGCTAAATGAGATTTAGAGCGAGTGATTCTCTCACTTTGGAAATCATTGTAGATTTGCTCGACGGGATGGTCTTTAGCAACTCTTGCTTGAACTCGTGAAAGCTTTTGCTTCGATCTTGGTGGAACATCTTCTTCATCTTGTTCTTCTTCTTGGCCTTCTTCGTTGTTGACGTTGTCGTTCTCTTGTCGTGGTGGAGAAGGAGGTTGTTGACGTTCATCTTGGTGTACTTCATCATTCTCTTCATCTTGGTGTGTCCCACTTATGGATGCTTCCGTATCAACTCTTGGTTGACCTTGTCGTGAGGTGGAAGCTTCCACTTGGATGGACGAGGTACTCTCCTTCACCTCCGTTGGACGAATCTTGCCAATAGACAAATCTTGGATTGCTTCCGAAGGGTCTTTGTCTCCTACATCAATTGGCAATTGGTCTACTTGCGATCCGTTAGATTCATCAAACTCCACATCTACCCTCTCTTCAACCTTTCGGGTGAAATTATTGTAGACACGGTAAGTGTGAGAGTTTGAGCCATAACCAAGTAGGAAACCTTCATGAGACTTAGGAGAAAATTTAAAACGACGATGCTTATCAAGAATGTAGCACTTTGAGCCGAATACTCGAAAGTATCCAACTTGGGGTTTGTTACCGGTGAGGAGCTCGTATGCCGTCTTGCCGAGTAGCTTGTGAAGATACAAGCGATTTGTTGCGTGACAAGCTGTCTCAACCACTTCTGCCCAAAAGTGCTTCGACGTCTTGTACTCATCAAGCATCGTTCTCGCTATTTAGATGAGCGTCCGGTTCTTGCTCTCAACAACTCCATTTTGTTGAGGTGTGTACGTAGCCGAGAACTCATGTGAAATCCCTTCTTCGTCAAGAAAGGTGTCCACATTTGCGTTCTTGAACTCCGTTCCATTGTCGCTGTGAACCTTCTCGATCTTCACTTCAAATTGATTTTGGGCCTTCCTAGCGAAGTTTTTGAAGATCTTTTGGACCTGCGATTTATCATCGAGAAAGAACACCCACGTAAATCTTGAAAAATCATCAACTATAACTAGACCAAAAGAATTTCCACCGAGAATTTTGTAAGCGTTCAGACCAAAAGGATCCATGTGAAGTAGCTCGAGTGGCCTCCTTGTGGTCATGATGTTCTTCACGGATGCCTACCTCCAACCTGTTTGCCCGCTTGACAAGCGCTGCAAAGTCTATCCTTATCAAATATGACATCGTTAACTCCAAGGATATGATTTCCTTTAATAAGCTTATCAAGGTTTCGCATGCCCACATGACCTAGTCGTCTATGCCGCAACCAGCCTTTAGAGGATTTAGCAATAAAGCAAGTTCTAGGTTGAGCCTTTTTAGTAAAATCAACAATGTAAAGATCACCTCTACGTATA
>NW_025226000.1:0-13474 GCF_018294505.1 Triticum aestivum | reverse complement strand
GTAAGCGACACCACATAAAGGGCTTAAAAGAAATTCCGCAGTCGGGCGTCTTAGCGACACCACATAAAGGTCTTAAAAGAAATGCCACAGTCGGACGTCTGGGCGACATCACATAAAGGGCTTTAAAAGAAATGCCACAGTCGGACGTCTGGGCGACATCACATAAAGGGCTTTAAAAGAAATACCACAGTCGGACGTCTAGGCGACATCACCGACAGGGCTTTAAAAGAAATACCACAGTCGGACGTCTGAGCGACATCACAGACAGGGCCTATAACAAAAGTAAATAACAGGTCTACCACCGTCGGACGTCTGAGCGACATCGCAGACAGGGCTTATAACAAAAGTAAGTAACAGGTATGCCACCGTCGGACGTCTGAGCGACATCGCAGACAGGGCTTATAACAAAAGTAAATAACAGGTCTGCCACTGTTGGACGTCTGAGCGACATCACAGACAGGGCTTGTAATAAATGTAAACAACAAGATTAGTCCATCCACAAGAATAATCTTTTAACCGGATTTATCACACATAAATCCCACCGGAGTTTTGTCACTGAGGCTGATACCTGACAAGATAAGATGAATATAGTACTTGAACAAAGTACAAGATAATTGAAAGATTTAGGACTCTGCAGGGTTTGGATGAACTAACCACAGCCAACGGATTTCCTTAGTCACGAAGGACTGGTTCCGTTTACGGTATTTCAGTAGAAACGCATTTAACTAGTACACACCCATTTCACCTCACGACGCCAGGAATCACCCTGGACAACGTCCAAGAAAAACTTTGAGACGGGGAGGCCACAACCTCGAATAGCATGGGATCAAATTTCTATACACGTGCTCTAAGGGGTGCCCCCCTCTCGGTCCCAACTAGAAACACCCATGCCCCCTGACCGGATGACGGGGTTTAATCCAGGGCCATGGAACCCTCACCCCGGCCTCTCTATTTGGTGTGTACCAGGAAAACGATTTGCCACTTACTATGCCATATTCCTTTCAGAAAACATGTGACAGTAGGAAGGAATGAATGGAAATGTGATTTGTTTCACGATGACACGGAAGTCAAATAATCTGACATAAGACTGGCATGTCACAACACTGCCATCTTACCCATCCTCATGCGAACACATGGCTATGCAAATATGCATCCAACAACATAATGCTTTCCGAAACTTACTTTCCGATTATGTGCATGAAACATAACATTAAAGTGATGTTCCTAAACATGCCATGACCATACTACAATGCAAACATGCAACAACACTCATCATATCAAGAGTTCAAACATGCTTGCCTGGTTCGGACTAGTCAGAGTCTAACTGTGCGAAGTTTGCAGCTCCGTCACCTCCTCCGGTATCTATGGTATAAGAAAAATACATACGCAACATAAATACCGTGAGTGTACAGAAAAGTGTTCCAAATATTTTCCAAATAAATATGATAAAAAACTAGACAAAAATTTTAAGAGGACAGAAAAAGAATCACTCAAAAATTCCTTTCTGTTAAAAAGTTATAAGGGTTTTATCCCAAGGACCCATCTGTAATGAAACAGAAAACTTCCAGGGGGCTTTGCAGAAAAATCCAGAAAAACGGTTTAGAGTGAAAGCGTATTTGTCAGAGTACGCTTTCAGTAACTGATTCAAAAAGAAACAAAGGAGTGGCTGACGGGCGGGTCCCACCCGTCAGGTCTGAAATTTCAAACAAGGGAGTCGGGGCTCGTCGGCGCCCGAGAGCTGCGGTGGTCGCCAGCGGCGATCCACGACGAGGTAGGGAGATCGGAGAGTACCTCCGTGTTCAGGGCGCCATTCTGTGTCTGTGGGAGGTGGTGGTGGTCGCCGGCGAGTACCATGTCGGCGGCGATGCTTGCTCCGGCGGACGGCTATTCGGGTGGTCGTGGAACTGGTCGGAGAGAGCTGCGGAGGTGGAATTGGGGAGGGGGTTAGACTCGCGATAGCATGAGAAGGTATCTAACGAGGTTAGGGCGCCGGAGATGACCTCACCGGAGTGAACGATGCCGGAGCCCGAGGCGGACAGAGGTGGCCGGAGTCAAGGAGGAAACGCCCCTCGAGGCTCGTTCAGTGGCTGGGCGGGGTCTGGTGAGGTGGTGGAGTCGTGAAGGGGCGAGAGCAAGCTTGGGGTGCTATATATAGCCGCCCCGACGCGGTTGCCGAGAACGGGGTTCTCCGGCGAGGTGATTATGGCGGCGTTGCGGTTGCACGGGAGGGTTCATAGGTTGAGCGTCGTCGTGGGTGTCCCCTGGTTCCATTAAGGTGCTAACCGTGTCGGGATTTGGTTCCTTAGGGGGAGCTCGACGGAACGGGGCGGTGCGGGCCCGTCGGCGGCAGGGAGCATGCTCTGTGCGTGACGCGCCATGGCGACGGTGCTGCATGCGTGTGCTGGCGAGGAAATGGCCACGTGGAGCCACGAGGGGGTTTGGGCGGCGCCGAACGGCGTTATGCCGCCGTTCTGCTCCCTGTCGACCACTACGGTGATTCGGCTTCCGCAAAGCAGGCCGGCGCAGGCAGGCCAGGGTGCCACCGACGCTAGGAAGGCGCCAAGCGCGCGTGTGAGGCTCCGGACAAGAAAGCTAGGCCGTGAGCAACGTGCCAAGTGCACTGTGAGCATGTGACTGAATTCTGACGAAAATCGACACTGAAACTCTGAACTTAACTGAAGATGAACAGAAACAGTGCATGCAAGGTGTTCGACAGAATGATCTAGGCATGTAGGGATTTTTCCCTGAGCTGGTTTTTGGTGGAGGGGTCTCTCATTGCATCTAGAGACTGCATGAATATTTGTGGAATTTTTGGAGAGGTGTAGATATGAATTTCACCAAATTTGGCAAATCTGGTCCAAACTTGCACTGAGTGAAATTTGAAATATTTGAACAGGAGAAGAGTGGATCAAGATGGTTCTGGGTTGTGGGTACAAAGGACTATCCAGGGGTGTTGAGTTGAGTTCAAAAGTCAAAAGCATTAGGGTACTTGCTTTGCAATCCACCTAGGCCCAAAAGAAAAGACAGAATTATTTTGGGAGGAGAAATGGTTGGAATAAAATCAAAAAATTGATTTTATTAGTTTGGACAGAATGTTTGGGTTATACCAAAGTGGGAGGAGAGGTTTTGGGAAAATTTCACCATAGGAGGCATGGTGAAAATTTAGAAGGGATCAAAACCAAATTAAAAGCCCAAAAACTAAAAGGGTTTTGTTTTTAAAAGAAACTAAATCCAAGAAAAGGATTTTTGAGAGGGCAAACTTAGAAGATGGTTTTTAGGAAGGGTTTAAATGACCTTCTTTCAAACCAAGCAAGGCTCTTCTGAAAACAAAATCACAAAATTCTTGGAGTGTCACAGCACCTACTCACTTAGTAAAAATCTCGTCCCCGAGATTTCAGTTGATCCTTAAACAGGTGTGGGTGCTCTGTCCGAAGAAAATCCTCGCTCTCCCAAGTTCCTTCATCCTCGGTGTGATTACTCCATTGAACTCTGAAAAACTTGATGGTTTTCCGTCGGGTCCTCCTCTCAGACTCCTCTAATATTTTTATTGGGTGCTCCCGGTAAGTGAGGTCCGGTTGTACGTCAATATACTCATGTGAAACTTGCTTCTCTGGGTTGCTCATGTATTTTCTCAACTGCGAGATGTGAAACACGTTGTGGATATCGGATAAGTCTCCGGGTAGGTCTAGCTGGTAGGCTACCTTGCCTCGTCGGGCCACTATATGAGATGGTCCGACGAATCTTGGTGCTAGTTTCCCCTTAATCCTGAATCGTTGCAGACCCTTCATAGGAGAAACTCTTAGGTATACCAATTCTTCGGGTTCAAAACTGATTTCCCAATGCTTTCGGTCGTAATAACTCTTTTGCCGACTTTGAGCTGTTTTGAGTCGTTCCCTAATTGTCTTAACTTTCTCCTCGGCCTCCTTGAGCATATCTGGGCCAAAGATATGGCTGTCTCCGGTTTCTGACCAATTTAGCGGGGTACGACATCTTCTCCCATATAGAGCTTCAAAGGGTGCCATTTGCAAGCTGGCTTGATAGCTGTTGTTGTATGCGAACTCTGCCTATGGCAAACTTTCTTCCCAACTGTTCCCGTAGGTGAGGACACAGGCTCTTAGCATGTCTTCTAGGATTTGGTTTACGCGTTCCGTCTGCCCATCAGTCTGGGGATGGTATGCGGTACTGAAGGCTAGTTGGGTTCCTAGTGCCTGTTGTAGGTGATCCCAGAATGTAGAGACGAACTGTGTGCCTCTATCGGAGATGATAGTCTTAGGGACTCCATGCAGGCAGACGATATGGGCAAGATAAAGTCGGGCTAGTCTCTGAGTGGTGTATGTTGTCTTTACCGGAATAAAATGTGCCACCTTGGTTAATCTATCGGTTATGACCCATATGGCATCGTTTCCGTGTCGTGACCGAGGCAGCCCAACGATAAAGTCCATTCCAATCTCGTCCCATTTCCACTCGGGTATCTTATTTGGCTGTAACAGTCCGGCCGGTTTCTGGTGCTCGGCCTTGATACGTTGACAAGAGTCACAGCATGCAATGAACGTGGCTATATCTCTCTTCATACTGTGCCACCAAAAATTTCCCTGAAGGTCTTTGTACATTTTTGTCCCTCTAGGATGGATTGAATACGGAGCTGTGTGACTTTCAGTCAATATCTGCTGTTTGAGGTCCTTGACATTTGGTACGCATAGCCTCTCTCCATACCACAATATTCCTTGCTCATCTACGTTGAATTCTGAGGCTCTTCCCAAACTCACTTTTCTTTTTATGCCCTCAATGCTGGGGTGTCCGTGCTGGGCTTCCTTGATTCTTTCCATCAGGGTAGGCTGTATTTCTATATTCCACACACTGCCTTCGGTAACACTTATTAGATTGAGTCAGGCAAATTCCTGCTGAAATTCTGGCCTCAACTTTGGTATACTGTCATCGTCCATGCTGGGATTTCGACTAAGTGCATCTGCCACAACATTTGCTTTTCCGGGATGATAGTGGATTCCAACATCATAATCCTTCACCAACTCTAACCAGCGTCGTTGCCGTAAATTTAACTCTGGCTGTGTGAAAATATACTTAAGACTCTTATGGTCTGTGTATATCTCACAACGATTCCCAAGTAGGAAGTGTCTCCATTCCTTGAGTGCATGAATGACCGCTGCTAATTCCAAGTCATGAGTGGGGTAATTTTCCTCATGCTTGCGTAGTTGTCTAGAGACATACGCCACTACCTTGCCTTCTTGCATCAATACGCATCCGAGGCCTTTCCAGGATGCGTCACAATATACCTCAAAATTCTTGTGTATATCCGGCACAATTAGTACTGGTGCCATTGTTAATTTGCTTTTTAGCTAGCTCTTGGAAGCTTTTCTCACATGCTTCTGTCCATTCAAACTTCTTGGCTTTCTTGAGCAATTGTGTCATGGGCTTTTCTATAGTAGAGAATCCTTCAATAAATCTCCGATAATAGCCTGCCATTCCCAGGAAACTCCGTACGTCAGATACGTTAGCTGGTGGTTTCCAGCCAAGTACGGCCTTGAATTTTCCGGGTCTACTGCAATACCTTCTAGGGTTAGCACGTGGCCCAGAAAACCCACCTGTTTTAGCCAAAATTAACATTTGCTGAATTTGGCGTACAGTTGATGTTTCCTGAGTTCTCCTAGTACAATCCTGAGATGTTCGGCGTCCTCTTCTGGTGTTTTGGAATATATCAGAATATCATCGATGAATACCACAACAAACTTGTTCATGAGGTGAACAAAATATGCGGGGGCGTTGGTTAGTCCGAATGGCATCACTGTGAACTCATACAACCCATATCTGGAGGTGAATGCGGTCTTGGGAATATCTTCTGTTCGTACTTTTAATTGGTGGTATCCTGATCTCAAGTCAATTTTTGAGAAGACATTGGCCTGTGCGAGCTGATCAAATAAATCATTTATTCGGGGCATTGGGTATTTGTTCTTGATTGTGACCATGTTGAGAGCTCGATAATCAATACACAACCTCATGTTCCATCCTTCTTCTTGGCAAATAAAATTGGAGAACCCCAAGGTGAGGAGCTGGCTCGTATGTATCCTTTCTCCAATAATTCTTTTATTTGCTTCTTCAACTCTACCAATTTAGATGGTGCCATTCTGTAAGGTTTCTTGTAAATAGGAGCGGTGCCGGGTGCTAGCTCAATGCTGAATTTTATCTCTCGGTCTTGTGGCATGCCTGGTAGTTCTTCTGGAAATACGTCTGGGAATTCACATACTACTGGA
This sequence comes from Triticum aestivum, assembly GCF_018294505.1. Classification (NCBI taxonomy): domain Eukaryota; kingdom Viridiplantae; phylum Streptophyta; class Magnoliopsida; order Poales; family Poaceae; genus Triticum; species Triticum aestivum. The sequence continues at coordinate 7,208 of NW_025226000.1, read as the reverse complement.
ACCTTGTTCAGCTCAGAAATGTCCACCTTGTTTAATCTAGGTTGCCGAGGTATTTGTCTCTCTTTGGCTGAAACTTTTATTTTCTTTCCACGATGGTGTGTGAGAATCATGGTACGGTTGAAGCAGTCAATAAAACCTTTGTTGGTGGTTAACCAATCCATTCCTAGGTTGACATCCAGTCCTTTGCTTTCCAGTACAATAAGGTTGGCGTAAAACTTCAATCCTTCAAATTCAATAACCACAACTTGACAGTAACTCTGGGTCACTTGCTTAATTCCAGGGGACTTGATGATCATTGATTTTTCCAAGGGAAGCATCAAAAAATTATTTTGCAAAGCAAAACTTTTCGAAACGAATGAGTGAGAAGCTCCAGAATCAAACAAAACCATGGCAGGTATTGTGTTGACGGGGTACGTACCGAGTACGATATCTGGGGCGTTTGTGCTTCCTCTCGGGTCACGTGGTTCAAGTGACCTTTCCGGTGGTTGTTGCTGGGGTTGAAATTGCTTCGCTTTGGTGCTGAATTATTTCCACCATTATTGAGCTTGGGGCACTGCTTGGCATAGTGCCCTTCTTCTCCACAAGCATAACTGGTAATGCCTGGGCGATAGGTGAACTCTTTGTCTCTTGCATGGAAATTATTGATTGGACATGAATTAATCGTCGGGGTTTTGTGTGAATCCCCCTTCTAAAATTCCTTCTTGCTTCTGTGATTGCGAGCAAAAGTAGTCTGGTCCCTTTTTCGTTTGCGGAAATCTTCCAGGCTACGTCGCTCATTTTCTAGGGTAATGGCCTTATCCACCAGTGTTTTAAAATCTGGAAAGGTATGCACAGCTAGCTGGCACTTAAGGGCGGGTGCCAGGCCTTCCAAGAATTTTTCCATCTTTTTGCTCTCGGTCATGCGTTCTTCATTAGCGTAGCGAGACAACAGAGTGAATTGGCTGTTGTATTCTAACACTGTCATGGCCCTTTGCTTGAGTTCATCAAATTCTTTCTTCTTGATTTTCATGACGCTCTTAGGAATATGTGCCCCACGAAAACCTTCTTTGAAATTTTCCCAGGTGATTTCATTTTCGTTGGGGTGCATGTGCAGGATGTTTTCCCACCACGATGCAGTTGCTCCTGTGACATAGTGTGGTGCATACAATACTTTTTCACGGTCTGAACACTGTGTGATAATTAATATTCTCTCCATGTCCCGAAGCCAGTCATCGGCCTCAAGAGGCTTGTCGGTATGAGAAAATGTTGGAGGACGCGTCTTTTGTAACTCAGATAATTTGGATTGCGGTTGATACTGACCATGGTTACTTCCCATATTGATGAATTGGTTCATCATTTCCTGGTGTTGCGGCTGACTCTGTTCATAAAAACGACAAACTTGTGTAAAATCTATTTCACTGTCCTGTTGACTCGTCTGTCCCTGAGTGAAATTTTGGTTCTGCGGTGTGCCATAATTTTCTTCTGGCTGAGTTGGCATGGAGCGCGTCCAAGGAAGAGACATCTTTCACTCTGGGGATATATTTTGTGAACTCGTAAGATAAGAAAGAGAGTCGCAAAAGTCAATGAAATCACACACAAAGAACATTTTTAAACTCCAGGATATTTTTTTGGAAACACATGATTCGCGCGGAGAAGAACTAGTGCATATCCTACACGCGGGCATAATTATACATTACATCACTCAGGATATGCGTACATAATCCTGACATGTTATTTAAACTAGTGCACTCCTCCAGATCCTACATGATGCACAAACAGGCTACTTCTCACAACCTATGTACATAAAATCATATTGCACAAGTCGATACATCGCATGGCGTCTATGCATACTTAGTCGGAGATGGTGAGGATCTCCCTTGGTCTGCCGAGGGTGAGACGCAGAGACGCTGGGGAATCAACCTCCTCGCTAATAGGTTCTAGACGAGAAACGTTGTGCTGAGCTGATGGAGTAGGTGCCGTAGGCGGAATAATACGAATACAAGTGGGTGGAATAGGTGGAGTAGCACGTATGGGAGTGGGTGCAACAAGTGGTGCAGAGCGGACGGGAGTGGGTGCAATAGCCTGGTTAAACTCCTCTGTGGTAGGAAGACGACGAGTAGAGGCGAGTATGGTAGGTGAGTGCGAGGCTGCGGATGACACAAAAGTCAGTGGTGGAGCGGTGTGCAGGAGTTCCCTCCTGTTAGCAGCACAGCCATGAACTGAGTCCATGCATGCAGATACGAGGTCATCCACCATGCAGTCGAATGCTGCCTCCAGGGCTCGGAGGTACTCGACAAGCATCTCAAAGGCTTTATCTCGCTCTCCTCTGGGGCAAGAGAAAGAGTATTGACAGGTGTAAGGCACATGGCATGGAAGGTAGCGGTAGCGACGGGTCTTCATTGCAGCAAGAACATCCCGAAGACGGGCTATCGTCTCGCGGGCAGCCATCTGCATAGCATGCCTTTCTGTAGGCATGGCTCTCCCCACGAATCGGAGGCGGCGTATTTCAGCATGGCCTCCCCTGAACTACACCGCGGCCTGGTGCATAGTCAGACTGTCGTTGATGTTGTGTGGATAAAGCGTGAAGACTGGGCGCACGGATGGCCCCATCGAGACCTGAGCGATGAAGGAGAGGAGTTTGACGAACACCTCAGGCACGTTGGCGAACATTTGAGACTCGCAGTCGGTGCCGGCCATCTACAAAAGTAGGCAAAAAGTCTGAGTGATCAGATCATAAAATTTTATGCTGACTGTCAGAAAAATGACTACACTTGTAAAAACATGAATAACTCTATCATGCTAATAACCAATTAGTGATCGCACCTAGTGGCTCCCTACAGTCAGCCTGGCTCTGGTTACCAAGTCTGTCACGACCAACTTTTCAATAAAATGCTTATTGATAAAACCGATCTTTTAAACCAAGTTTTGGAAAAGTCATCCTTTCTGGTAGACAAAAGCTTGATAAACAGAGAACCAGTAGCATCGAATATATTATAGGGTTGAGCTGAGGCTGCTCAACAATTTATTACAAACTCGCCAATATCTTACATATGGGCGGTTATGACATAGGGGTGTGGTGGCATGCTACTAGCTCGAGGAAAAAGTGGTGGTGGATAACTTGACTTCTACTGGCAGCTCATCGAGCGTCGAGGTGAGGCTCGATGAATTTATTTTAGGGTTGCGGAAGCGGATAATACAATGACCAAGACAGGATCGCACGGGACTGACTGGGACTCCTCTAGGCGTCGGACTCGCTATCAAACTCTTCATCCATGAGATCGCCTTCATCAACATCTTGCCAAATCAACAAGCCAGGTGAGTACTTGAAAGTACTCGCAAGACAGTTCGGACAAAAGATATAATCAATGGATGCATGAATGCGTCATGAACAAAGGATGATGCTCATATAACAACGGTAATATTGCAGGACTTGATAAATAAAATAAATAACTGAAAACCGATCGGGTGTCTGGAGCGACGCCTCGAGAGGTAAATAAATAAAATGCGTGCCGCAGTCGGGCGTCTAAGCGACACCACATAAAGGGCTTAAAAGAAATGCCACAGTCGGGCGTCTTAGCGACACCACATAAAGGGCTTAAAAGAAATGCCACAGTCGGACGTCTGCGCGACATTACATAAAGGGCTTTAAAAGAAATGCCACAGTCAGACGTTAGGGCGACATCACATAAAGGGCTTTAAAAGAAATGCCACAGTCGGACGATTGGCGACATCACATAAAGGGCTTTAAAAGAAATGCCACAGTCGGACGTCTGGGTGACATCACATAAAGGGCTTTAAAAGAAATACCACAGTCGGACGTCTGGGCGACATCACAGACATGGCTTGAAAAGAAATACCTGTCAGGACCCCGACTCGATGTCACATCGATCTAGCTTGTAACACCCCATATCACTTTGCGGCCTAACGCACGGCATCCCCACGGGTGTCGCCTTACCTTTGCCCGGGGCCGTTTGCGTCTTTTGGCTCACGTATATGATAGTGTCGCTAGCATCCATATGATAAAGAGCCCGGGCTGACATGACTAGTCGTAAACCCAAAGTGGCACAGTGCTTACAGGGACAGGCATCCATGACCCAGCAACGAACGTGTCGGTCATCAGCAAGTGGGTCCGGGCTATAGCACTGGGCTAGCAGGACTCCGGTAAACCGGGCTGTAGCGGGCTAACAGGACTCCGGTACTCAATGCGTGACATTTCCCCGAAGGGACAGACACAGGAACGAAGAAGGACACATGCCGGCCAGCCTAAGTGTTCCAGAGCAGTAGCAAGCTACCATGGCTCAGTGTAACACTAGGAGACATTTCCCGGTAAGAGAGGCTACTAAGGATAAACAACTAGGTAGTCAGATCCCACACATACCAAGCATTTCAATCATACACACAATATGCTCGATATGTGCAAACACAACAAGGCATCACAACATGACTCTATGACACAAGTACTTTATTTAAGGCTCAGAGAGCCATACATAACATACACAAAGGTACGGGTCACACGACCCAAGCATTCAAGTCATACAGTCATACAAACCAGCAGCGGAAGTAACTTGTCTGAGTACAGACAACTAGTAAAATAAAAGAGGCTTGGAAAGCCTAGCTATACTACGTGGTCCTTCACAAGCTCAGGATCACCACCTGGGCCTTAGCCTACTCATTGATGTCAATGTCTACGTAGAACCCATCAGAAGGGGTTGCAGCGTCTTCTGTAAAAATGTAAATTATAGCAACATGAGTACAAAGGTACTCAGCAAGACTTACATCAGATCCTACATACATGCATATTATCAAGAAGGGTTGGTGGAGTTATTGCAGCAAGCCAGCTTTGACTTTTGGCTAGGCTAATCTACGAGACTCCAACTTGAAATGGTTTTGCGCACACGAGTCCACTACTCACCACTTCAATACACTACCGAGGATCCACCTCCGTCTTCCTACGGAAGAGCCATCCTTGGCACTCACACTTATCTTGAGGCTTTTAGTAGTTTCCATTTACTTGTCTATGAACTGTATAGGCAACCAAGTAGTCCTTTACCGCGGACGCGGCTATTCGAATAGATCATGATAACCCTGCAGGGGTGTACTTCTTCATACATGTTTCCACCACTTAGCGTCTGCACACGACATGTGCTCGGCAGACTTCAAGCGAAAGCCGACGTGGGTGTAGACCACGACCTACCTAAACACCTAAGTCTCTAGTCCAGGTTTATCGCCTATCCAGGTTCCATCCGCAGGGAGTCCGGCCGAGGTTTCCCGTACGGCCCCGAACGATGTGAACAGGGTTCCCGAGATACCTAACGGGTATTCGGTACACCGTGCCACGTACCTACCGCATCACAGCCCACCCCTACGGTCAGCGCTGTCCATGGCCTCCAGTAGGCTACAAACACCAGAAACTACTTCCAACTCCTGGACAGAGAGCTAGGGTGAATAAGAAGTCGAGCGGGGTCATATTTCAGGACCCAATGCATGGTAGTAGCTGTATCTTAAATCACACATACAGATCTCAGTGCTTAAGGTCGGCTTCAATGAAACAATCCACCATGTACTCCTACATGGCCTCTCATCGATACCTTTACCAAAACGTGTTCACCACACCACTCTCATTACCGACATAATCATTTCACTCTAGCCATCACCCAGATGAACCAGACCTGACACGACTCTAAGCATAGCAGGCATAGCAAGGTAGGAACAACACATACATATGGCTCAATCAACTCCTACACATGCTAGTGGGTTTCATCTAGTTACTGTGGCAATGACAGGTCATGCAGAGGAAATGGGTTCAACTACCGTAGCACACAGCAGTTTGAAACGCGCCGTCTTAATGCAGTAAAAGAGAGCAGGAGCGAGAACATGGGATTGTATCGATATGATCAAATGGTTGGTTGCTTGCCTGATGGTTCGATGCACTGATACGGTTCTTCGTTAGGGTAATCACGGTACTCCTCGGGGGCAGAACCTGCCGCAAAGAACACCGATACACAACCATCACCAAAAAATGTGCAACAATATGATGCATTCATGAAACATAGCAATATGAGTGTGTTGGGCTAATGCAACTAAGACCAGAAGGGTTTGAACCAATTTGAATCAAAGATTCAAATTTCAAACTCAAACATGGCCTTTTAAAGTGCTTTTCCTTGTTCTGCATTAAACATCAGGTTAACTTGTTTAATCATGCAGGAAAATAGTACAGATGGATAGATTGGATTTTTTTGATCATTTTTCATATATAATTTGTCTGATTTGGAGTTACAGAATAAAAGTTATGAATTTTTGAAGTTTAAACTATATTCTGGAATTTCCTACATTAGATTAATTCCAAAAAATCAATTATTGCGTCAGCCTGACGTCAGTGTGACGTCAGCAGGTCAACGGAACACGTCCGGGTCAAACCTGACAGTGGGTCCCGCATGTCAGTGTGATTAGATTAATTAAAGTTTAATTAAAACTAAACCTGTTTAATTAACAGGGCTGGGCCCCACCTGTCATTGACTCAGGGGAGTCAACCAGGGCCCACCCGTGGTCAAACCCGGGTCGGCTGCACCGGCGTTTAGCCGCCGGCGAGCCCGACGCAGCGGCGGAAGTGGTTTTGGCCGTTTCGGCCACCAAATGGGTCGCGGAGACCACCGGAGTGGAGCTGAGGACGAGCCGCAGCTCTTGGTGGAGTCCGTTGGGGTCGGGGTGGCCGGAGTTGGCGCCGGCGATGACTTTGGCGGCCACCGGGGTTCGGCCGAAGGCGAACTTGACGCTAGAGGGGTCGGTGAGGCTCGGGGAGTGGCTAGCTAGGTGCTAAGTGACATGGTGAGCATGATGGACACCAGTTTGTGGCCGGAGGGTGACCGGGAGCACGTCGGCGACGAGCTCCACGGCGGTGGGTGCGGTTGAGCTCCGGGAGGTCGCTACACGGCTCGGGAGCAAGAACGGAAGGGAGGGGAAGATGGCTAAGCTCACAGTGAGTGCGACGAAGCCCTTGGTGTGGCCAGAGATGAACCGGAGCGACGACGGCGTTGAAGGGGATCTCCGGCGATGGCGGACTCGGGCGAGGTCGGTGCGGTGGACTTGGGCGTTGCGAGCGCTCGGGGCTCGGCTGCTCGATGAAGTGGACAGCGGCGGAGCTCCTGGACACGATGAGAGGACGCACGGGTGGCGGGGAGCACGGCTACGACGAAGGCACGGCGATGGTGGCGTCGGCCATGGCGGGGGAG
>NW_025225999.1:0-16344 GCF_018294505.1 Triticum aestivum | reverse complement strand
GGTATTTCAGTAGAAACACATTTAACTAGTACACACCCATTTCACCTCATGATGCCAGGAATCACCCTGGACAACGTCCAAGAAAAACTTTGAGACGGGGAGGCCACAACCTCGAATAGCATGGGATCAAATTTCTATACGCGCACTCTAAGGGGTGCCCCCCTCTCGGTCCCAACCGGAAACACCCATGCCCCCTGACCGGATGACGCTCTTTAATCCAGGACCATGGATCCCTCATCCCAGCCTCTCCATTTGGTGTGTACCAGGAAAACGATTTGCAACTTACTATGCCATATTCCTTTTGGAAAACATGTGACAGTATAGGAAGGAATGAATGGAAATGTGATTTGTTTCACGATGACACGGATGTCAAATAATCTGGCATAAGATTGGCATGTCACAACACTGCCATCTTACCCATCCTCATGCCATCATATAGCTATGCAAATATTTATCCAACAACATAATGCTTTCCGAAACTTACTTTCCCTTATGTGCATGAAATATAACATTCAAAGTGATGTTCATAAACATGCCATGACTATACAAAAATGTGAACATGCAACAACACTCATCATATCAAGAGTTCAAACATGCTTGCCTGGTTCGGAGTAGTCGGAGTTTAACTGTGTGAAATTTGCAGCTCCGTCACCTCCTCCGGTATCTACGGTATAAAAAAATACGTACACAACGTAAATACCGTGAGTGTACAGAAAAGTGTTCCAAATATTTTTCAAATAAATATGACAAAATACTAGACAGAAAAACAAAGATGACAGAAAAGGAATCAATCAAAAATCATTTTATGTTTAAAAGTTATAGGAGTTTTGGTCCAAGGACCCATCTGTAATGAAACAGAAAGTTTCCAGGGGGCTCTGTGGAAAAGTCCAGGATAACGTTTCGTTTAAAAGAAACGGCTGTGAGGCTGACAGGCGGGCTCCACCTGTCGGGTTTGAAATTTCAAACGGAGAAACAGAGCGCGACGGCGCCCGAGAGGTGCGGTGGTCGCCGGCGGCGATCCACGGCGAGGCAAGGTGATCGGGGGTTACCTTCGAGATCAGTGCACTGTTCCGCGTCTGTGGGTGGTGGTGGTGGTCGCCGGCGAGCACTGTGTCGACGGCGGCCCTTGTCCGGCGGACGGCGGTTCGGGCAGTCGTGGATCTCGCCGGAGGGAGCTGCGGGGATCAAATAGGAGTGGGGGTTAGTCTCCTAGTTGCTCGAGAGGGTTGCTGAGAAGTTAGGGCGTCGGAGACGGCCTCACCGGAGCGAATCAGGTGGAGGCCGAGGCCGAACGGGGTGGCCGGAGTCGAGGAAGATGGGCCCCTCGAGGCTCTCCTAGTGGCTGGGCGGGGTCTAGTGAGGTGGTGGAGTCGTGCGGGGGCGAGAGCAGGCTCGGGGGTGCTATATATAGCCGGCCTGAGTCAGTTGCCGTGAACGGATAAGTCCGGCGAGTTGATTACGGCGGCACTGTGGCTGGACGGTCAGCTTAGGGGCTTGAGCATCGCCTAGGTGGAGTAGTGGTGCCATTTTAGGGTCCAGCTCAGCACGGGAGGGAGGTTTACGGCCTGCCCTCGACGGAACGGCCGCACGGCCTGTCGACGGCAGAGAGCACGCTCTGCGCATGCCAAGCCACGGCGACGGTGCTGCATGCGTGCGCTGGCAAGGAGATGGCCACGCGGAGCCACCAGGAGGTTTGGGCGGCGCCGAACGGCGTTGAGCCGTCGTTTTGCTCCCTGTCGGCCGTTACGGTGTTTCGGCCGCCACAAAGCACGCCGGCGCAGGCGGGCCAGGGCGCCACCGACGCCAGGAAGGCGCCAAGCACGCGTGTGGAGCTTCGGACAAGCAGGCCAGGCTGCGAGCATCGAGCCAAACGCACAGTGAGCATGTGACTGAAGTTCTGTCGGAGAAACGACACTGAACTTTCTGAATTTACTGAATATGAACAAAACAGTGCATGCCAGGTGTTCGACAGAATGATTCTGGTATCTAGGGATTTTTCCTTGATCTTATTTTTGGTGGAGTGGTCTCTCATTGCAACTAGAGGTTGCCTGAATTTTGGTGGAATTTTTGGAGAAGTGTAGATATGAATTTCACCAAATTTGGCAAATTTGGTCCAAACTTGCAGTGAGTGTAATTTGAAATATTTGAAAAGAAGAAGAGTGGATCAAGATGGTTCTGGGTTGAGGGTACAAAGGACTATCCAGGGGTGTTGGTTTGAGGTCAAAAATCAAAAGCATTATGGTACTTGCTTTGCAAATCATCTAGGCTCAAAAGAAAAGACAGAATTATTTTGGGAGGAGAAATAATTGGAATAAAATCCAAAAATGGATTTTATTAGTTTGGACAGAATGTTTGGGTTGTACCAAAGTGGGAGGAGGGGTTTTTGGGGGGGTTACCATAGGAGGCATGGTAAACCAGAGTGGATCAAAATCAAATGAAAGACCAAAACTCAAAAGGTTTTCTTTTTAAAGGAAACTAAATTCAAGAAAAAAGATTTTTGAGAGGGCAAACTTAGAAGATGGTTTTTAGGAAGGGTTTAAATGACCTTCTTTCAAACCAAGCAAGGCTCTCTCTGAAAACAAAAATCACAAAAAATTTGGAGTGTCACAGTAATGTAGGCATGTATTCCGTAAATAGTCATACGTGCTTATCGAAAAGAACTTGCATGACATCTTTTGTCCTACCCTCCCGTGGCAGTGGGGTCCTAGTGGAAACTAAGGGATATTAAGGCCTCCTTTTAATAGAGAGACGGAACAAAGCATTAGCACATAGTGAATACATGAACTCCTCAAACTATGGTCATCACCGAGAAGTATCCCGATTATTGTCACTTCGGGGTTGTCGGATCATAACACATAATAGGTTACTATAGACTTGCAAGATAGGATCAAGAACACACATATATTCATGAAAACATAATAGGTTCGGATCTGAAATCATGGCACTCGGGCCCTAGTGACAAGCATTAAGCATAGCAAAGGCATAGCAACATCAATCTCAGAATATAGTGGATACTAGGGATCAAACTGTAACAAAACTAACTTTATTGCATGGTAAATCTCATCCAACCCATCACCGTCCAGCAAGCCTACGATGGAATTACTCACGCATGGTGGTGAGCATCATGAAATTGGTGATGGAGGATGGTTAGTGATGACGACGGCGACGAATCCCCCTCTCTGGAGCCCCAAACGGACTCCAGATCAGCCCTCCCGAAAGAGATGAGGGCTTGGCGGCGGCTCCGTGTCTTAAAACGGGATGAAACTTTCTCTCTGATTTTTTTCTCCCCGAACGTGAATATATGGAGTTGGAGTTGAGGTCGGTGGAGGTCCAGGGGGCCCACGGGATAGGAGGGCGCACCCTATAGGGGGGGGCGCCCCCTGTCTCGTGGACAGGCCGTGGGCCCCCTGGTGTATTTCTTTCGCCGAGAAATTCTTATTAATTCCAAAAAGTGCCTTCGTGGATTTTTCAGGACATTCCGAGAACTTTTCTTTTCTACACAAAAAACAACATCATGGTAATTCTGCTGAAAACAGCGTCAGTCCGGGTTAGCTTCATCAAAATCATGCAAGTTAGAGTCCAAAACAACGGCAAAAGTGTTTGGAAAAGTAGATACGTTGGAGACATATCACCCCCGACCCCGGCGCTCGCCCCAGTCTCCCCCGACCCCGGCGACCCTCGGTGTCGTGCCGTCTCCCCCGACCCCACCTCGCCTCGGTGTCGTGCCGTCTCCCCTAACCCCATCTCTCTCTCTCTCTCTCTCTCTCTCTCTCACTCTCACTCTCTGCCCTCTATAAGCCCTCTCCCCTCCCCTCTTCTCTACTATTTAGTGCTAGTTAGTATGAAATAGTATGAACCCTAGGCTATTTTTTAATGTAAGAAAAATAGAATTGATTATATAGGCTTCTTGCATTTTTTAGTTAAAGCAATTTTTATTATTTAAATTTTATGGTGCTAGTTAGTTAATTAGAATTAGTATGAAACCTAGGACAGATTAGTTAAAGCAATTGTTGCTATTTAATTTTTTTTAGTTAAAGCAATTGTTGCTATTTAAAAAAATAGAATTTGAAGTGGACAAATTAGTTAAAGCAACTGTTGCTATTGTTTAGTTCTATATTTTTCTTCCTTTTATACGCAAATTTGAAGTGGACATGTGATATGTGGACATGTGAGTTGGACATCTCATATTTGGAATTTGGACATGTCATTTCGACATGTGATGTTTTGGACATGTCATATATGGAAAATAATGATTATGTCTAGGGTAAATGATCCGAGTGGCCTATGTTTTGCGGGAATGTTGATTCATTTCTGTTCCGGTGAATTTCAGGTGCTCGATATGTCCACTTTTTAGCAAAGGTCATGCCGAAATTTTCCGTGAATTTTGGCATGACTTGAGCTAGAAAGTAGGCATATCGAGTGTCGGGAGTTGCTGGGAAACGGCATTCCAGCAAACATAGATCTTTTCTTATGTCATTTCTCTTTTTTTATAGTTTTAGAATTAAACGAGGAGGCTTAATCATAGGAAACATGTCGAACAACGAAGAAACCAGGCCTTCTGACCAAGATGCAGACGAGATGGATTATGATGGTAAACAATAGTACCTCGACTTTTTGTCTGCTAAGCACAGTCAAGGTTTGCAGGTCGGCCTCAATGATGGTACTGATTCCGACAGCGCCTGCACCGCTGGCGGCGCCGAGACCGGCGGGGAAGGTACCGGCGAAAGAAGCAGAGGATACAAAAACCTAACAAACTCGGCATTGGACGACTGGTGATCACAAAGATGGCACCTGGCAAGTTTGAGCCATTAGAGCCGGAAGAACCTTGCAAGTGCTATGGGAACCAAGTAGGATGCATCCTACGGGAATGTGCGAGCATCAACGAAAATGACTTAAGGAGTAAAGAACATTTGAGGTACTTGCTCCTGACAAAGTTGCAGAAGAGATTCAAGTTCCCCGACCGGGATGATAGCATAGAACAATCATGGGATGATCCGAAGATGAAAAATATTAACAATCATGCCATGGGCATGTTCAGCAATGATTTGGCCTCTTGGAAAGGGAGGGTGAAATGAGCTATTGAGGCTGAGGAACCCCTGTCCAAGATTTTGGAGGAAAATCCAACACTCACTTGAGAGGAGTTCGAGAAGTTCAAAGACACTTGCGCTACCGAGGTAGCTAAGGCTAAGGCTACGAAATTCAAGAGCCTTCAGCAAAGGAACACGGGGAAGCATCGCCTCAGAATTCGTGGCTACCTCGGTAAAAGGCCCATATGGGATAAGGAGGACGCGGAATGCGAAGCCGCGGGTCTCCTAGATCCCTTCGCGAAGTTCACCAACCCCTTGGAGCATGACTTCAACAGGTCCTCCTACAAGTGGGACAAGGAAAATAAGGTTTTTTACACGGACGAGATGAGGAGATTGATTAGAATACTAGTAATTATTCTTTTACCACCTTACATTTAGCTCCTGATCAAGCCAACTACACATTCGTAAATGATTCACGTTCCTTCTGTAGGAGAAGCAACACCAGCTTGCAGCCGAAAGCCCTACTTCGCCGATGAGGCCCAAGTGGGACACCCCTCTCAACCGGGCCTTGAACAAACTTAAGGGACTTCCTTTGGGCCAGCGGCCACAATATGGACGTGTGCACAGTGCTGGAGACGGCGCCACGTGGAAGGTGTTTTACAATAAGGGCCCGGAGGCCAAGAAGCAGAAAAATAAGTTTCGTTAGGCGGACATCAACGAGAAGGTGAAGCTTGCGTTCAAGAAAAAAGCAGTTGAGGACACGCAAAAAGCAGCCGAGGAGAAAAATGAGTTGCTATAGCAGGCAGTCGATGTAGCTGCAAATGCCTGTAGAAATGATTTCGCTACTAACTTGGTCCCGGCTATCATCAACTGGACGAAGGAAAATCCAGACAAGATGGTACATGATTTCCCCATGCCCAGTTTCGTCGCGAGAAACTCTATGAACAACACCACCGCACCATCACCTGCTCACGCAACCGGGCCTGCTCTCGCACATGCACCCGCACCCTCTCAAAGAAGCCCGTCCTCAATCTCTAGTGCGCTAGCCGGGCCTTCTTCTTTGGCTGAGCTCGACGCACTCACGGTAATTACATGTCGCACCAACATATATATCTAGAATATTCCATTTTCATTGCCTTTCGGATGTTTTACGCTGCAGACATGTGTTTGCAGGCCGACGAAACCCCGTGCACCATACTCAACTTGATCAAAGGCCATAAGGTGGACGTGGGAAAGGGGGTGATAACGAAGCCCTTGCAACTCACGTTCCACAGCCAGCCAATGCCCGCTTGTCGAGTGTGAAATCGGGGCCCAAGGATTTTCCTCCTCCATTACGGCTAGTGGGAGAGGACGACGAGACCCCACTATGGATTGGAAGCTGCAAGGGTTGCGTGCTGCTATGGCCGAAGAATCTTCTTCGTCTGGAGCCGGTCGTGAGCACACCAATAACCACACATCAACAAGCATGTATGGAGACCACCACCCCACCTACGCAATTACTAGCTCCTTTAGTGTTGGGTGAGAGCGACGGACGACGTGATGAAGGGGGTCCAATAGTGGCTGATGTAATCGGACCCATAGAACAAAGAATGGATGAAGAGATGGAGGAGACGGAGGACGCAATGGGTTTCCTCAATACATGCACCTATGACGGTGACTTAGATATGATGAGTCAGCCATATGACGAATCGGGCTATCAGCATGCTGATGAGGATATGGATGATATGCCCGGGCAGGAACGTCCTAGCAGGTATTGCAAGAAGTCTCTCGTCATGAAATCCTCACAGGACACGCCTAAAGATGCTGCCTCAACATAGGCTCAACTCGCCGGTGGTCGTACAGTGCTTAGCCCGGCAACACTGGGGAAGGGGTTAAGGAAGGGTCTGGAAGGTGTGCCCAAGAAAAAGGAGAGGAAGAGACCGGGGAAGATAGGCTCAGCTACCTACAAACTAGCCAGATCACATAGCAGCCATACGGTGGATTTTGGAGAGTGTGTACCCGTCAAAGGTGCGGCCATATTCCATGTCACGGGCGAGCCGATGCTACCGCCAAAATCGCTGGAGGCACTATCAGGGGATCTTAGGAGACTGCACAACCATGTGCTGTCGACTGAGAAAAGCCTACTAGCCTCAAAGGATCCAAGATATCCAACATACGTGGCTCGTGTGCCTGAGGGGAAGATCTATGTCAACACACGGCCCACGGAGGTGTTCTTCCTACGGTTTAACCATATCTTTGAGATGTTTCTGACAAGGTGGCTCGATTTTACAATCGTCCGCCTTTTGCACTGCATATGAGCTCCATCATGAAGAGAGAAGAAGTCTTGCAAATCTGTGTGGCGGATCTGTACTACATGCACGAGTCCTTCTTGAGTCTCGGCGACTTTGAGCGTGAAACTGATAGGGAGTACCTCCAAAACTTCATGGTGCACACTAAGGACCAGGAAATTGTCCTCCTGCCTTATCATCCAAAGTAAGTCAGTTCCGGACAACCCTTTTGTACATTTCAATCATTCCTTCTCGCTCATATGGATAATAATTTGAGGTGCCTTCTTCCCTGCAGCAACGGGCGCACTGTCCTTATCGTTCTTTACTCGCGAGTCTCCCACGCTGTGTATTTCGTCCCTACCAGAAACTACGAGAAGAAGGACTACACCCACATAATGAATATTCTAGATGATGCTCTCCAGGGATTCAGCATTAGGGGTGGCCACCTGCAGATCAGGAAACAAAGGAACAAGAAGACGGGTTTCTTGCCTAAAACTAACTTCTGCTGCAGCCATGTCCCAAAACCAAGCAACAAAGATGGATTCTACCTCCTCCATCTCATGATTGAGTTCAGCACGGATCACCAAAAGCTTCGCATGACAAGCAGAAATGATGATCATATCCGCAAGTGGGTAGAATCTCATGGAGAAGCAGATTAAAAACTTAGAGATGACTTCTTTCGCATCCAAAGGGACATTGCGACGATCATTATGAAAGAAGTCGTCGATGAGAAGGGGATGTTCCACCATGGCCCTATATTGTGAGCTGACGCCCGAACTCGCATAGGCATGCAACGTCATGACCTCACGATGTTCAAGTAGCTAGGGACCATCCTTGATGATATGGAAGGATGGAACTTCTAGTGATTTACGATGCCGATGATGATGATATGTGTCGGTTGAACTTGTATACTTTCTGTAGCGATGAAACTTTGTGATGTCCACAGTCCCTATCGAACTTGCGTAACGCTACTTTTTTAGTTTGGGTACGATAACCTGTGTACCTCTAGTTAAATAGTTTGCGTACTATATGTTGCATGTAGTTGCTAACCCTTTCTTTTTTGTGTTGCTCTAATATATTTTGTTGCATATGATTGTACATTCTCTTGATAAAGATGCATCTCTAACAGGTACCTAGATTCTTGATGGCGAAGAAGCAGTTCTATGTCGTGTACAAAGGGAAGGTTCCGGGAGTGTACGACGGACGAGTGGCCTGAGTGTCAGGCGCAAGTGGATGGGCTCTCGGGCGCCGGCCATAAAGGCTTCAAAAGCAGACAAGAAGCAGAAGCTTGTTACTTGAGGTTCACGCTAGCGCGAGAGAGGACTCGTAACCGCCGCCTCATGTACTACATAGTTCCGCTCTCACTCGTAGTGATAGCTCTTCTCGCGTATATCATTGTTTAGATGGATGATGATGTAGTAGCAAGTATTCGAGACTTGTATCGCTATTTTCGAAATGATGACGAGAGACCACTTTATGTTGGATGATGATTATGATGATGACCACCTTGTACCGCCATGTATATGCTATGATTACATTTGTATGTGTATGATATGCTAGAGATTATTGTATAAAGCCCTAAACAAAATTCAGCAGCACAAAGTATGGAGCAAAAAATATATTCAAATACTAACAATAGTAGCGCGGGGTATGGCATTAGCAACAGCGAGTTCTTAGCAGTAGCGCTCTTTTTACAAGGGCGCTGCGGCTATTATCAACAGCACTTGTTGCAGACCAACATTGTTGCTATCCGTAGGTAGCTGTAGCGCTGGCCAGGCCGCGCTACTGATAAGCATTAGTTGTAGTGTCGTATCAGTAGTGCGGCCACCTGCGCTACTGATAAGCATTTAACCTGCGCTACTGCTAGGCTTTTCCCTAGTAGCGAGGCAACCTAGCAAAGGGTTTGAATTTTAGATCCCCCAACACTTGTACACACACGCTGCTCCCTCGAGGCACTCTTGCTGGGCTAGAGCATGTTGTGTCTTCGTGTTCCTCGAGATCAATCCACCATGGTAGGAGGAGGGTTTTACACTGCAAAGCGGCCCAAACTTAGGTAAAAAGAGAGATGTCCATCATCGTATTGTCCCCTATTGTTTCTGCTCTTTGTGCAATGTGACTTTCCCCTTGCCAAACCACAAAGGGGCACCCCTGCCCCATAGATGATCGTGCTTCCACGCCGACAGCAGGTGGGAAGTACATCTCAAGCTCATTTAGTATCACAATGATCTCTTCTTGTAGCCTTCGGAGCTGCTTCACATGAATCGACTTTCAAGAGATAATGTCAAAAATGTTGCAGAGACCAATAAGCGTGTCATAGACGTGCTTGTCCATTATCCCTCTAAGGGAAACAGGTTGTATCTGCATCATCATCACATGACAGTCATGAGACTTCACCCGCTGAACCTTATCTTCTTCGTGTCTAGAAATCTACTTATCTTCCCAAAGTAACCGGAACTAACTTTGATTCTGTTAAGGCACTTGAAGAATTGATCGATCTCCTTCGGACTTAAGGTAAAGCAAGAAGGGGGCGATAATTCTCTTCCTTCTTCTTCACTTTTTTGCCCTTGTCCCGCGCCTCCGTCTCCGTCTCTAACTCCGTCTCCTCTGACTTTTTATAGGACGGATTTGGAGATCTGCCATGATGTTCAAATCTTCCAAGTGTCTTCTTGCCTTCGGCCCATCCTTGGTCTTATCTGGCATGTTCATTAGTATTGCAAGCAAGCTCTCAAGGGCATTCTTCATGATATACATTTGATCAAGGCAATGAGGCAAGTCGAGTTTTGGCCAATTCTCCAAGTCCTAGAAAACAGACCTCGTCTTACATTCCTTCAGCAGCGGCTCTGGCGCCTTTTTCATCGTCATTCCTAGCGCGGGGCACCGTTCCTAGTTTTTCAACAGCTCATTGGCTTTGGCACCGCTCCACTTACGTGGAGGTCCTCGATGCTCAGCCTCACCATTGAATAGATCTCCATGGTTTCTCCATGGGTCATCCTTCTGAGCCATCTTCGATGCCCCATGTACATGATTTTCCTAGACCCACCATCTTTCTTTAGCTACTGAGATGTTGTATCATCCATGCACCACATGCATCCACAAAATCCATGGCACACCTGGCATGCGACATATCTGTAACTGATATAGTCGTGCTACGTCATTTTAAGCGCAGCTCTCATATAGAAATACTCGCCTTTGCTGGCATCTCATGTCTTCGCCGGTGTTTTCCACAACATGTCTAAGGAATACTAAACTCCTCTCGGTAACGGTGCTAGAAAAAGGTCTTGATACCTCCTTTTATTGATCCGATATTGGGACAGAAAAGTGTATCCCGCACCTATTTCCCCATAGGTGACCCTGGGTTATCAAACCCATGAGAGGAAGATTCCCATGAAGCAATATTCTCGAGCAACTTATGTTAAAGTGTCAATTCCAGCTTTTGACCGGATCAGGCAAGCAAATAGTGATTCAAACACTTATAATAAAAAGAGGTACATTTATGAGGTCTTAATGCATACAACCATGTATTTGTGTTAGGACCAGATATGATCTCAACTTGTGCGCTGGAAGTCACCCATCGATATGTGCTTGTTACAGACCGAAAGTAGGGATGTGTCCAAATAACATCTTGACCGGCACAAGTCCTGCATCAAGAATCAATTGTCCTACCGCATGCCCTATCCATCGCGTGGGGTTGCCTCGATAATTAAGATAATGGAATCATACAAGAGCTTTGGGCGTTCAATGACTACACCTCATGTGTCCCCAAGGATATGATCCATGTTACCCTACTGAACCTTACTGTCGGTATAACACTTCACGGTCTCCTTGCTCCTAGCCTCACCGGTGCTCAACCTCCATGATCCTGGGTACCTGCAGGGATGAAGATCACGGACAAGACAAGAGACATCTACAGAACAATTTTATTTCATATATACGAAACATTATTCAAAGCCCTTCCACTGATCCCCACAACAAATACATAGGGTTGCAAGGCTCATGCCTCAATCCGTTCCTCAACGAACTACTCACACATGGAGATCAGATCCCGAGAAGAAAACATTGAAGAACACATCTTGAAGATTGATTGATTGCAAATATGTCTTGCAATGATTGCCTTGTGTGATGCACGATTACAAGTATGAACTAGATGAGGAAGCACTATGGGGGTGATGGTGGCTATGGAGATGGCGGTGGCTAGGGTTTGTGGATGAATATGATGATGTTCTGGCTGCTGTCGACGCTCTCCTCTGGCCTCCTCTATTGACATTTTGATAGGGTCCCATTATAAAAGTTGTTCAGGTGGACGATCTGCCTCGGTTTCCATGCCATACGATCGCTCATACGGATGCACTCACCCATATGAGAACGACATCTTTTGTGTTGTTTCCACATAAACGCTTCCTGTTGATTCCTTCTTCCTCCATTTTTCTTCCTTTCCATTTTCACACGTGATTTCTTCCCTTTTTAGCCCATTTCCTGTGGAAACGCATCAAGAGAGGATTTGTGGAATCCTTTGCATTCATTAGTCATTAGTAGCAATATCGGAGCGAATATCTTTTTTTGAATGAAATACCTTGGTTTAAACAAGGATGAATGAGTGTAAACATATCACTCATCATCTATTAAGTAGTATTAAGAAATTATGACGTTTTGTAGTACTGAGAGCACGCACAAAAAAGTGCATCGTTGTTAGTGGATTCCAACATCTGCCACAACATTTGCTTTTCCGGGATGATAGTGGATTCCAACATCATAATCCTTCACCAACTCTAACCAGCGTCGTTGCCGTAAATTTAACTCTGGCTGTGTGAAAATATACTTAAGACTCTTATGGTCTGTGTATATCTCACAACGATTCCCAAGTAGGAAGTGTCTCCATTCCTTGAGTACATGGATGACCGCTGCTAATTCCAAGTCATGAGTGGGATAATTTTCCTCATGCTTGCGTAGTCTTCTAGAGACATACGCAACTACCTTGCCTTCTTGCATCAATACGCATCCGAGGCCTTTCCGGGATGCGTCACAATATACCTCAAAAATTTTGTGTATATCTGGCACAATTAGTACTGGTGCCGTTGTTAATTTGCTTTTTAGCTCTTGGAAGCTTTTCTCACATGCTTCCGTCCATTCAAACTTCTTGCCTTTCTTGAGCAATTGTGTCATGGGCTTTGCTATAGTGGAGAACCCTTCAATAAATCTCCGATAATAGCCTGCCATTCGCAAGAAACTCCGAACGTCCATTAAGTTAGCTGGTGGTTTCCAGCCAAGTACGGCCTTGACTTTTTCCGGGTCTACTGCAATACCTTCTTGGGTTAGCACGTGGCCCAGAAAACCCACCTGCCTTAGCCAAAATTCACATTTGCTGAATTTGGCGTACAGCTGATGTTTCCTGAGTTCTCCGAGTACAATCCTGAGATGTTCGGCGTGCTCTTCTGGTGTTTTGGAATATATCGGAATATCATCAATGAATACCACAACAAACTTGTCCATATACTTCACAAATACTTTGTTCATGAGGTGAACAAAATATGCAGGGGCGTTGTTAGCCCAAATGGCATCACTGTGAACTCATACAGCCCATATCTGGAGGTGAAGGCGGTCTTGGGAATATCTTCTGTTCGTACTTCTAATTGGTGGTATCCTGATCTCAAGTCAATTTTTGAGAAGACTTTGGCCTGTGCGACCTGATCGAATAAATCATTTACTCGGGGCATTGGGTATTTGTTCTTGATTGTGACCATGTTGAGAGCTGGATAATCAATACACAACCTCATTGTTCCATCCTTCTTCTTGGCAAATAAAATTGGATAACCCCAAGGTGAGGAGCTGGCTCGTATGTAACCTTTCTCCAACAATTCTTTTATTTGCTTCTTCAACTCTACTAATTTGGATGGTGCCATTCTGTAAGGTTTCTTGTAAATAGGAGCGGTTCCGGGTGCTAGCTCAATGCTGAATTCTATCTCTCGGTCCGGTGGCATGCCTGGTAGTTCTTCTGAAAATACGTCTGGGAATTCACATACTACTGGAACCTTGTTCAGCTCAGAAACGTCCACCTTGTTTAATGTAGGTTGCCGAGGTACTTGTTTCTCTTTGGCTGAAACTTTTATTTTCTTCCCATGATGGTGTGTGAGAATCACGGTACGGTTGAAGCAGTCAATAAAACCTTTGTTGGTGGTTAACCAATCCATTCCTAGGATGACATCCAGTCCTTTGCTTTCCAATACAATAAGGTTGGCGTAAAACTTCAATCCTTCAAATTCAATAACCACACCTTGATAGTAACTCTGGGTCACTTGCTTAATTCCAGGGGACTTGATGATCATTGATTTTTCCAAGGGAAGCATCGAAAAATTATTTTGCAAAGCAAAACTTTTCGAAACGAATGAGTGAGAAGCTCCAGAATCAAACAAAACCATGGCAGGTATTGTGTTGACGGGGTATGTACCGAGTACAATATCTGGGGCGTTCTGTGCTTCCTCTCGGGTCACGTGGTTCAAGTGACCTTTCCGGTTGTTGTTGTTGGGGTTGAAATTGCTTCGCTTTGGTGCTGAATTATTGCCACCATTATTGAGCTTCGGGGTTGAGCTCCTTGGCTTGGGGCACTGCTTGTCATAGTGCCCTTCTTCTCCACAAGCATAACAGGTAACGCCTGGGCGATAGGTGAACTCTTTGTCTCTTGCATGGAAATTCTTGATTGGACGTGAATGTTCCGTCGGGGTTTTGTGTGTTCTACCCTTCTGAATTTCCGTCTTGTTTCTGGGGTTGCGAGCAAAAGTAGTCTGGTCCCTTTTGCATTTGCGGAAATCTTCCAGGCTACGTCGCTCATTTTCCAGAGTAATGGCCTTATCCACCAGTGTTTTAAAATCTGGAAAGGTATGCACAACTAGCTGGCACTTAAGGGCGGGTGCCAGGCCCTCCAAGAATTTTTCCATCTTCTTGCTCTCGGTCATGCGTTCTTCATTGGCGTAGCGAGATAGTAGAGTGAATTGGCTGTTGTATTCTGACACTGTCATGGCCCTTTGCTTGATTTCATCAAATTCTTTCTTCTTGATTTTCATGACGCTCTTAGGAATATGTGCCCCACGAAAACCTTCTTTGAAATTTTTCCAGGTGATTTCATTTTCGTTGGGGTGCATGTGCAGGAAGTTTTCCCACCATGATGCAGCTGCTCCTGTGAGATAATGGGGTGCATACAATACTTTTTTACGGTCTGAACACTGTGCGATAATTTATTTTCTCTCCATGTCTCGAAGCCAGTCATCGGCCTCAAGCGGCTTGTCAGTATGAGAAAATGTTGGAGGACGCGTCTTTTGTAACTTAGATAATTTGGATTGCGGTTGATACTGACCACGGTTACTTCCCATATTGATGAATTTGTTCATCATTTCCTAGTGTTGCTGCTGACTCTGTTGATCCAAACGACAAACTTGTGTAAAAGTTGTTTCACTGTCCTGTTGACTTGTCTGAGCCTGAGTGAAATTGTGGTTCTGCGGTGTGCCATAATTTTCTTCTGGCTGAGTTGGCATGGAGCGCGTCCAAGGACGAGACATCTTTCACTCTGGGGATATATTTTGTGAACTCGTAAGATAAGAAAGAGAGTCGCAAAAGTCAATAAAAATCACACACAAAGAACATTTTTAAACTCCAGGATATTTTTGGAAACACACGATTGCGCGCGGAGAAGGACTATTACATATCTTACACGCGGGCATAATTATATAGTACATCACTCAGGATATGCGTACATAATCCTGACATGTTATTTAAGCTAGTGCACTTCTCCAGATCCTACATGATGCGCAAACAGGCTACTTCTCACAACTTATGTACAAATAAACATATTACACAAGTTGATACATCGCATGGCGTCTACGCGTACTCAGTCGGAGATGGTGAGGATCTCCCTTGGCCTGCCGAGGGTGAGACGCAGTGACGTTGGGGAATCAACTTCCTCCTCGCTAATAGGTTCCAAACGAGGAACGCTGCACTGAGATGATGGAGCAGGTGCCGGAGGCGGAGTACCCTGAATAAGAGTGGGCGGAATAGGTGGAGTAGCACGTATGGGAGTGGGTGCAAAAAGTGGTGCCGTGTGAATGGGAGTGGGTGCAATCGCCTGGTTGAATTCCTCAGTGGTAGGCAGACGACGTGCAGTAGCGAGAATAGTAGGTGAATGAGAAGCTGAGGACGAGATAAAAGTCAGCGGTGGAGCGGTGTGTAGGAGTTCCCTCCTGTTAGCAGCACAGCCATGAACTGAGTCCATGCGGGCAGCTATGAGGTCGTCCACCATGCTGTCAAAGGCTGCCTCCAGGGCTCGGAGGTACTCGACAAGCATCTCAAAGGCCTCGTCTTGCTCTCCTCTGGGGCAAGAGAATGAGTAGTGACAGGTGTAAGGCACATGGCATGGAAGGTAGCGATAGCGACGGGTCTTCATTGCAGGAAGCACATCTCGAAGATGGGCTATCGCCTCGCGGGCTACCATCTGCATAGCATGCCTCTCTGTAGGCATGGCTCTCCCCAAGAAACGGAAGCGGCGCATCTCAACACGCCCTCCCCTGAATTGCACCGCGGCTTGGTGCATGGTCAGACTGTCGTTGATCTTGTGTGGATAAAGCATGAAGACTGGGTGCACGGATGGCCCCATCGCGACCTGAACAATGAAGGAGAGGAGTTTGACGAACCCCTCTGGCACGTTGGCGAACATTTGAGACTCGCAGTCGCTGCCGGCCATCTACAAAAGTAGGCAAAAATTCTGAGTGATCGGATCATAAATTTTTTTTATTCTGACTGTCAGAAGGATGACTACATTTTGTAAAAACAAGAATAAACACTGTCATGCTAATAATTAAATTAGCGATCGCACCTAGTGGCTTCCTACAGTCAGCCTGGCTCTGGTTACCAAGTCTGTCACGACCGACTTTTTCAATAAATAAATATTGAGAAAATCGATCTTTAAATCCCAGTATAGGAAAAAGTCATCCTTTCTGGTAGACAAATGCTTGATAAACAGAGAACCAGTAGCATCAAATATATTACAGGGTTGAGCTGAGGCTGCT
>NW_025225998.1:0-23506 GCF_018294505.1 Triticum aestivum | reverse complement strand
TTTTGTCAAAGTTGGGCAAAGCAAGAATTGGAGCATGAGTAAGCAAAGACTTGAGCTCATCAAAAGCGGTGGATTGCAAAGATCCCCGAACAAAAGGAGCATTCTTCTTACTCAAGGCATGCAAAGGAGCGGCAATTGTGCTAAAGTTTTTCACAAAGCGGCGATAAAATCCTGCAAGACCAAGAAAACTACGCACTTGTTGCAAATTGGTGGGTTGGGGCCAAGATTTAATTGCCTTAATCTTAGTTTCATCAACATGGACACCCTTGGAAGAGACAACAAAACCCAAGAAAACCACTTTGTCAATGCCAAAAGTGCATTTTTTCAAGTTCGCATAAAGGCTTTCCGTGCGGAGGGTTTGCAACACAGATTTAACATGATTAATGTGCTCTTTAATGGTTTTGCTAAACACAAGGATATCATCAAAGTAAACCACAACGAAGACTCCAATGTAAGGTCTAAGCACATGATACATAAGACGCACGAAAGTACCTGGTGCTTCCGACATACCCATAGGCATCACTAACCACTCATATAAGCCAAATTTGGTTTTGAAAGCGGTTTTCCATTCATCACCTTCTGGAATGCGGATTTGATAATAGCCACTTTTAAGATCAATTTTGGAGAAAAAGTTGGCTCCGCTAAGCTCATCAAGCATATCATCTAAGCGAGGAATGGGATGCCTATAGCGAACGGTAATAGCATTTATAGGTCTACAATCGGAACACAAGCGGAAACTTCCATCGGGCTTAGGCACAAGTATAACAGGAATGGCACAAGGGCTTAAGCTTTCACGTACATGACCGTTGTCGATGAGTTGTTGTACTTGCCGTTGAATCTCCTTGGTTTCTTTGGGATTCACACGGTATGGAGCTTTGTTTGGAAGTGGCGCTCCGGGGATGAGGTCGATTCGATGCTCAATGCCTCGTAGTGGAGGTAGACCCGGAGGTAGCTCATCGGGGAAAACATCTTGGAATTCCTGCAAAAGAGATTGAAACACTAAAGGTAGCTCGTGAGATGTGTTAGTTGTTGGCTCTCCATCTTTGCACACAAGGACAAAGTGCATCACACTCGATGGGTTCTCACACACTTCTCTCATCTCACTTTTGGTGGCAAATAGGATGAGGTTTTTCTCACTAGGCGAAGAGGCGCTCAAATTTGGCTTGTGGCTCTCACTCACTTTTGGGTGTGTCACTTTTTCACTCTTTTCTCCGTGATTGGTGGCTTGCTTGTCAGCTATCACTTGACTAGGAGACATAGGTCGTAGCACATGTTCCTTCCCTTTCATTTTGAAGCTATAGTGATTGGTGCGCCCATTGTGGATGACACCACGGTCGAATTGCCATGGTCGACCAAGAAGGAGGTGGCAAACGGTCATTGGGACCACATCACACTCCAAAGTGTCTTCATAAGCACCAATTTTGAAGGATACTTGGACCGTATGCTCGACTCGTATAGTGCCGGAGTCACTTAGCCATTGAACCTTGTAGGGGTGCGGGTGCTTCCTCTTGACCAATTGAAGCTTGGAACATAGTTCTTCACTTTCCAAGTTGTGGCAACTACCTCCATCGATGATGACCTTGACGAACCTTCCATTGATGCCGGCTTTAGTGTGGAATATGTGGCATCGTTGGTCTTCTTCTTGTTGATGTTGAAGTGTCAAGACTTTGGAGACAACGAGAGCGGGGCTCGAATCCTCATCGCAAAAGACTTGATCATCTTCATCCTCGTTCACGTGCCGATGCATGGCCACTTGCTTAAGGGCTTCCATCTCCTCTTCACTCATTGAGTCATATGTGCCGTCGTCGTTGAGGATCATTGTGCGCTTGTTCGTGCATTGGAAGGACTTGTGGCCTCGGCCGCCGCAAGTGAAACACTTGAAGGAGCTTGTTTTGACGGTCTCATCGGTTGGAGTAGATGATGAAGCACGCGGCTTGAAGTTGCTTGTAGTAGGAGGAAGACGACTTGAACTTGCTGAAGTTTTCTTGTAACTTGACTTGTCGTCATTGCTTGGAGAAGGTTTGGTTGATTGAGATGTTGGAGGAGTCGTTGACGCTTGGATGTTGGAGAAGCCGTAGATCTTGGATGAGTACTTGGCATACTTGAGGTCATCTTGCACTTGACGTTCGGCCTTGGTTGCTTGATGTACGAGCTCAATGAGGTTGGAGTAGGGTTGTAAGTCGGCAATCTTCTTGATGGGATGATTGAGTCCATTCAAGAAACGTGCCATTGTTTGCTCATCATCTTCCGTGACATTGGCTCGAATCATGGCTATCTCCATTTCCTTGTAGTATTGTTCAACACTCTTTGTTCCTTGCTTGAGGAGTTGTAGCTTCTTGAAGATATCGTGGTTGTAGTATGTTGGTACAAAGCGTGCTCGCATGACATCCTTCATTTGAGCCCAAGTGGTGATTGGTGGTTCACCTCTTGCTTCACGGTGTTCAAGTACTTGTTCCCACCATATGAGCACATAGTCTGGGAACTCAAGTGATGCCATAGCGATCTTCTTCTCTTCCTCATAGTTGTGCAAGCGGAAAATTTTATCAACCTTCAATGCCCATGAGAGGTACTCTTCCGGATCATTGCTTCCATTGAACTTGAGCATTGTGAACTTGAGCTTGCCATAGCGTTGCTCTTCATTGTGTTGTTGGCGATGGTGATGATGACGTCCCTGATGTGGAGGATAGTCATCCTCTTGTTGCTCTTGGCGCGGAGGAAGTCCATGATCAACTTGCTCTTGTTGAACTTGAGGTTGAAGTGGATCTTGACGAGCTTGCGGAGGAGGTTGTGGAGCTTGACATTGCACACGCGGTTGGTAGTTCCTCTCTTGGATTTCTTCTCGAAGGGCTTCCTCTTGATTGCGCCGCTCGCGATTGCGGTTGGCAATGGCTCGGCTCGAATCTTGAAGAGCACGTTGCGCCTCAAGAGCTTGCGCTTCACGTTGTTGTTGTTGAAGACGTTGATTCTCGGCATCTCGTTCCTCTTGGTGTAGGCGCGCTCGCTCTTCTTCTTGGCATCGTAGTCGTTGCCGTTCTTGAGCTTGTGCAAAAGCGACTTGGTTTGATTGAGGACGAGGGATTTGCTCATCGACTTGTTCTTGTGTATGCTTGTCATGTAGCGGGTTCCGAGATGCATGCCGGTCTTGACGCGCAGCTCGTCGAAGAGTGTTGACGGTGTACTTGAGTCCGAGAAGGTGTCGTCGGAGTGTCGACTCGAGCGGCTCTGTCTTAAGGATGAAGAAGTGGAAGGACCCCGGTTCCTCATGAAGGCGCGGATCTCGTCCATTCTTGCATCATTCTCTTGCTTGTGAGCGTCGAATTTGTTGTCGAAGTAGTCCCTCATTGCTTGTTGTTCTTGGTGCAATGCCTTTTGAGCTCCAAATAGGTTACTCTTGGTGACAAATGATGTCATGTCGTCATCGTTCTCGATGAGAGGTGGAGTGGTAGAAGAACTTGGCCTATCCATCATTCCAAGCAAAATGTAAGTGGTAGAAGGAAAAGAACATGTACCAAATGTACCTTGACCGAAGTTGAAGATGAATCAAGTTCACTCAAATGCGGACAATGAAATAGCACTGTTGGTACCAATTCTTGTCGGTTCTCACACCTACACACGTAAAAGCTTATGATGGAGCTTGGTTAGGATGGTGGCACAAAACTTGATGCAATAGTAAGTGAGCTTCTATAATGTTGGAAAAGATTCACAAATTTGCAAATGCAACAAGTAGACCAAGCAAGTATGGGTACACGGAAACACACACGCAAATAGATAAATGGGATTGTGCAATCGAAAAGTGAGCCAAAATGTGGAAACCACGAAAATTCTCTTGTTGCACAATACTAGAGAGATGCTAGCACGATTGCACAATAGGAGGATATGCAAACTTGTGCACAACCTACTAGGCAAAAATGCAACGATCTCTATTCCAAGTATGCTACATGTATGATATTTCGGTGCTATGATCCAAGATGATCGGATATGACAATCTTAATGTTGTATGATGCTATGGTTCCTGCTTATAAGCTCTTTGCTTATCTTTCCTCTTTGCTTAAAAGCTTGGGTGGCTCTTTCACTTTTGAGCTCTTTTCTCATGCAAAACTTCACGAATCAAGATAGTAATTGTGTATGCTATGACAACTTTGTGACACACAAGTTGATCTCAAGATATGCACCACTATTGTATGGTATGTATGCTATGGAGTATGACCACTAATGTGCACAAGTCACGTTGCCAGCAATACTCAATGGCTAGTCTCAATGGGTAAGCTACGCAAAATGAGGCAATGTGGGTTATCAATGCAATTGCAAGGTATAACAAAGATGTCGTCGATGTTACCGTCCTTGGCGATGCTGAGTAGTCGGAGGAGATGAGCGGTGGTGATGTTGACGTTGAACCGTACCTATATAGCCGAAACACAATAGGACACGGGAAACCACAACTCAGACTCTCAAAGACCAAAACGTGTCAAAATCGACATAGGAGGTAGCGGTGATTGGTGGTGGTGTTTGTGGAAGGTGGTATGGGTATGCGGAAGTAGGTGTGGGCTCCGGGCAAAATTGGAAGAAATTATGGCGGCAAAAGGGCTTGGGGGTGGAGTTGCAGCTGCGAGGGGCCGGATGTCCGGGCCAGCTGCCGGATGTCCGGTATGCCGGATGTCCGGTGGGCACGGCGGATGTCCGGGCTCCTGGATCGGGGACGAACTCGATGAACTCCACAGGAAAATCGCAACTCCGGGGCAAAATTCGGACGGATCAGTGGATGGAAAAGGGTGGGGAGGGTGGGGAAAGCTAGATCCACAAGCAGCAACACAAATCCATGGACCAAATCCAACAAAATCTCAACTCACCAACAAATCACAAAAAAAATTGGGGCTATTTTTTTGGTGGGGAATTTTCGGATTTAGGACGAAAACAAGAAAATCAAGCTAGAAAACACGGGGTGGGGGCTCCAAAAATGTGATCAACGTGGCTCTGATACCAAGATGATGTGGGGCGGAATCCTATGTGGACGACCTTTCACGTTTGGAGTGGATCCTACGGGGAATCACGAAGAACACACGGAAGCACAAAGGGAAAACACGAGGAAAACGAGAGAGAGAATCACTAAACCGACATAGAATCAATCACACGAGTGCTAGATCACCGAACACAAAGAGATACACGAGATCCAAAGTCAACAAAGGTAAGGATACATAGGTAACCGATCTTCTCCGTGAGGAGGCCTTGAATCCGCGAGGGGATCTTCCCACGAGGGGGTCTTGAATCCGATAGGATCTTCTCCTAGGAGGTCGCGGTCTCTCACGAGGAGGAGATCCGATGGATGAGCGAAGCTCTATCTCTAACTTGAGCTAAATCAACGCTAACCCTAAAACGTACGGGAGGAGGGAGTATATATAGTCAGAGGGTCGAAGGGGTACATGGGCCACTGCCCAGAGAGTTGCGCGCAGGCTGGGGCGCCGGATGTCCGGGCTTCGGGCCGGATGTCCGGGGCTTCATGAGGGACCGGATGTCCGGGCTGGTGGTGCCGGATGTTCGGTGCTTCCGGAGGGACCGGATGTCCGGTGGTTCTAGCGGATGTCCGGGCTGTTGGGGCCATCTTCGATGCATTCGGGAAGCCGGGGCCAGATGTCCGGGTGGGAGGCCGGATTTCTAGAGGGGCGCCGGATGTCCGGGCTGGACGCCGGATGTCCGGTCGCTGGAGTCTTCTTCTGCAGGAGCTGGCTGCGTGTATCTCCAGGGACCGGATGTCCGGGACTTGGGTCGTATGTCCGGTGCCTGGGAGCCTCTTTTGCCTTCTTCCCTTGTTTCACTTCTTCCTCGGACTTGGGGTCTTGTCCATCTTCATGTGCATACTCGGGAGGGTCCTCCTGGTACCTAATCATGCATAACATTCCGGATTGAGGTAGTAGCCATGTCTCGAGAGGGTCATGTGATATTTTACTAAGGAGAGAAGTCACCTCGGTCTCGAGAGCTAGAGCTCGTGCTCTAGTCATGGGTCCTCTTGGTGCTTGGTGAGGCGACGGAAGGTCCATGGGGATGAACGCAGGATGCTCCGCATCATTACTTCTCCTCCGAGCTCACGGCCTCTTCGGAGAAGATCCCCCAAGCGGATTCAAGACCCTTCAAGGGAAGATAATCCAGACCTCCTCACGGAGAAGAACGGCTACTATTGTATCTTTCCTTTGTTGATTTTGAATCTTGTGCTACCGTATGTGTTCGGTGATCTAGCCCTTGTGTGATCAATTACTTGTCGATTGAGTTTCTCTCGTTCCTCTCCGTGTTCTTCTTCATGTTCTTCCGCTTGTTTGTCGTGTTTCCCGTAGGATCCACTCCAAACATGAAAGATCATACACATAGGGCCCCGCCCTACATCAAAATGTCTCCATGCGCGGTCGCATAGCTTGACTCGGAGTATGAGTCCAATGTGGGTGTCGTCTTCATGTTGTTGAAGAGGTTCGTGCTCGTCGCCGTAGTCGAAGGGGATGGACCTTGCTCGACCGTCTTGTCGTCGTCTTGTTGTTGAAGTTCCATATGATGTGGCACCTCGTAGCTCGTCTCCATGACCGAAGGGAGTTTCCATGCTCGACCATCTTCCTTGAGGGGCTTCCGAAGATGGAAGTGTCACCCTCGCTTGTAGGTGGTCGCCTTGTTGTTGAGGATGTCGATGTAGGCGAACTCATGGGAAGTAGGCGAAGATGTCGTACGTCCAAAGGCGAAGATGCCTTGAGAACACTTGGCGAAGATGCCGAAGTGGTTGATGTAGCCGTATCTCCATCTTGGTGGTGCTCGTCTCGCGGTCTTCTCTTTTGCTCATGAAGCTTGGACTTGGCGTGAAGTAGGGCTTGTTGGGACTTGTGCATTTGCGCTTCTGGAGCATCTTCATGATGATGGTGTCATTGTCATGCTTGAGCTCGTAGTAGATGTCGTTCGTCGCCGTAGTGCATATGTTGCTTGGAGATGACTTTCCCTTCATGACGATGTGGATCACGAACGTGATGGTGGTCACCATGTAGATGTGGACATGGACGAATTGTGCTTGCATCGCTTGGGCGCTCCGAAGATGATCGACTTGGTCGCCCCCACCTTGAAGATGATGAAGGGGAAGTAGACTTGATTAAGGCCCGAATCTCCTCCATCCTTGCATCTTGCTCCTCTTTATGTGCGGAAATGATAGAGGCAAAGGTGTCCCGTCTTTCGATGAGATGATGGATATCGCTTTGGTGGAAGTCGACTTTGATGATCCGACTACGAACGTGCGAGGACGTCGCGCCTTAGCAATCGCTAAACCAACTCCGAGAGGTTATTGACCACGCCGGAGCACGATCAACCTGACCACGAGGGTCTGTTTCCTACGAGCAAACGAAGAACAAGCAAGAAACTAAGATTGCAATCTGGATATTGCGAATATAAGATGAAAGCTTTATTGATCAAGGTGGGGTTCTGTGACGCCTTTGTCTGGTCGTTGAACACAAACGAAGTACGCGAAGTTGCAGCTATGGCGAACTTTTAATCTAAACAAAACCCAAAGTCTAAACGATGCCCTAAGGGCTGTATATATGGAGGAAGAGGGGGGAATTTCGTGGCCCTTGGTGGAGGGGTCCGAAATCAACCCTATCTCTTGTTTCCCCACACATACGGACTCTAAAAATAGCCTATACTTATGTATTTCGAAATTACATGGGCCTGGCCCAATAATAAGGTGACGCAGCACCTAAAATAGCCTCGGGACGAAATTTATGAAGTGGCATCTTGTATATTTCGTCCAAGGCTTCATGCACCCCTTATGGTGGCTTCAAAGTCCTGAAATCATCACTTGTAACTCCGTTCTTGTTCCCCTTGCGCATGCCATCATCTCCATGCTTGTTCTTGCTCCAATGTTCATCCTTCTCCAAGCTAGGCCCTTCATTTGTAAGCAAAACAAATGCATCCAATTTAGGCAGCATCATATTCTCATGAACATTAGAACCATTACCAAGAAACAAAAGTACCTGGTAATTTAGTTGGCGTGCGCGAGCTCTAGTAATTGGTCCAGTATGTATAGCAGCAGGGCCTGTGGGTGTAACAATGGTATTGATGTCCTCATCATCCTCCCCTTCTTGAAATGAAGTCGTCCTCGACGGAAACTCATCTTCCTCACCCAAATAAGGCTTCAAATCTGCAATGTTAAAAGTGGGACTAACCCCAAAATCTGCAGGCAGCTCAAGTTTATATGCATTATCATTTATTTTCTCTAACACCTTAAAAGGACCATCAGCCCGTGGCATGAGCTTTGATTTGCGCAAATCAGGAAATCTATCCTTACGCAAATGTAACCAAACAAGATCTCCAGGTGCAAACACAACATGTTTTCTACCCTTATCTCCAGCAAGTTTATATTTGGCATTCATACGCTCAATGTTTTCCTTAGTTAACTCATGCATTTTTAAAATCAATTCAGCACGTTGTTTAGCATCAAAATTAAACTTCTCCGAAGATGGAAGAGGCAACAAATCAATAGGTGCACGAGGTAGGAAACCATACACAACTTCAAAAGGGCACATCTTAGTAGTAGAATGCAATGAACGATTATAAGCAAATTCAATATGAGGCAAGCATTCCTCCCACATTTTCTTATTACTCTTCAAAATAGCCCTAAGCATAGTAGACAATGTTCTATTGACTACTTCAGTTTGGCCATCAGTTTGGGGGTGACAAGTAGTACTAAAAAGCAGTTTAGTCCCCAACTTAGCCCATAAACATCTCCAAAAGTGGCTAAGAAATTTAGTATCACGATCTGAAACAATAGTATTTGGCACACCATGCAAGCGAATAATTTCACGAAAGAACAAATCAGCAACATTAAAAGCATCATCACTTTTATGACATGGTATAAAGTGTGCCATTTTCGAGAATCTATCCACGACAACAAATAAGCTATCCCTCCCCTTCTTTGTTCGAGGTAAACCTAAAACAAAGTCCATAGATATATCCTCCCAAGGAACACTAGGTACAGGCAAAGGCATATATAAACCATAAGGATTGAGTTGTGACTTAGCTTTTTGACATGTAGTGCAGCGAGCAATAAAACGCTCAACATCCCGTCTCATCTTTGGCCAAAAGAAATGTGTAGCAAGTACGTCCTCCGTCTTCTTCACGCCAAAGTGTCCCATTAATCCTCCTCCATGCGCCTCCTGCAACAACAAAAGACGAACGGAGCTAGCTGGAATGCATAGCTTGTTAGCACGAAACACAAATCCAACGTTAACAACAAACTTGTTCCACATTCTTCCTTCTTTACAATTCTGCATTACATCTTTAAAATCAGCATCATGCACATATTGATCTTTGATGGTCTCCAAACCAAATATTTTGAAGTCAAGTTGTGAAAGCATAGTATAGCGACGAGACAATGCATCAGCAATAACATTTTCTTTTCCCTTCTTGTGTTTAATGACATAAGGGAAAGTCTCAATGAATTCAACCCATTTAGCATGTCTACGATTCAGTTTAGCTTGACTTTTAATATGTTTCAAAGATTCATGATCAGAATGTATAACAAATTCTTTGTGCCATAAATAATGTTGCCATGTTTCTAAAGTCCGAACAAGAGCATATAATTCTTTATCATAAGTAGAATAATTCAGACTAGGCCCACTCAATTTTTCAGAAAAGTATGCAACAGGTTTGCCATCTTGTAATAACACACCTCCTAATCCAATTCCACTAGCATCACATTCAAGCTCAAAAGTCTTATTAAAATCAGGAAGTTGGAGTAAAGGAGCATGTGTCAACTTATCTTTCAATACCGTGAAGGCTTCTTCCTATGCGGTACCCCAAAGAAAAGACACATCTTTCTTTGTAAGCTCATTGAGAGGTGCAGCAATGGTGCTGAAATCTCTCACAAAACGCCTATAGAATCCAGCGAGGCCAAGAAAACTCCTCACTTGTGTGACCGTTTTGGGCTGCGGCCAACTCTCAATAGCTTCAATCTTGGCTTTATCAACTTCAATTCCCTGTGGAGTAACAACATAGCCAAGAAAAGATACTCGGTCGGTGCAAAAGGTGCACTTCCCAAGGTTACCAAACAAACGTGCATCACGTAGAGCAATAAAAACAGCACGTAAATGTTCCAAATGTTCCTCCAAAGATCTGTTATAAATCAATATGTCATCAAAGTAAACTACCACAAATCGTCCAATGAAAGCACGTAAAACTTCGTTCATTAATCTCATGAAAGTACTAGGTGCATTAGTTAACCCAAAAGGCATGACTAACCACTCATATAATCCAAACTTAGTTTTAAATGCTGTTTTCCATTCATCTCCCAATTTCATACGAATTTGATGGTAGCCACTACGCAAATCAACTTTGGAGAATATTGTAGAGCCACTCAATTCATCAAGCATATCATCTAGCCTAGGAATAGGATGACGATAACGAATAGTAATATTATTAATGCCTCTACAATCAACACACATACGTGATGTACCATCCTTTTTCGGCACTAGAATAATAGGAACAGCACAAGGACTAAGGGATTCGCGTATATAACCTTTGTCGAGAAGCTCTTGTACTTGACGCATAATCTCCTTCGTCTCCTCTGGATTGGTACGGTATGGTGCACGGTTTGGCAGTGAAGCACCGGGAATTAAGTCAATCTGATGCCCAATCCCTCGAATAGGCGGTAATCCCGGTGGCACGTCTTGTGGAAAAACGTCAGCGAACTCCTGCAAAATGTTAGTGACAGCAGGAGGCAAAGAGGAAGGCACGTCCTCGAATGAAAATAATGCCTCTTTGCACACAAAAGCATAGCAAACAGATTTGCTGAAATCTAGCTCATCAATATCAGATTTGGTGGCAAATAAACATGCACTTTTCAATTTAATTTCAGAAGCAACACTAGATGGTTTATTATTAGGCTTCATTTGTTGCTCAAATTCTTTTGCCACAATCTGATTTTCACTCTTATTCTTCTCCTGTTGTGCTTTATTAGCTCTATTAATATCATCTTTCAAAATGGAATCAGGAGTCATAGTAAGCAAAGTAATATTTTTATCCTTATGAACAAGAGTATAGTGATTGTTTCTACCATGGTGTACAGAATTTTTATCAAATTGCCATGGTCTACCAAGTAATAAGGAACATGCTTGCATAGGTACCACATCACAATCAACATAATCAGCATATGTAGAGATACTAAAATGCACACGAACAGTACGTGTTACCTTAACCTTGCCGCTGTTGTTGAACCATTGGATGTAGTAAGGATGTGGATGTGGTCTTGTGGTGAGAGAAAGCTTCTCCACCATCTCCATGCTAGCCAAGTTGTTGCAGCTCCCTCCGTCTATTATGACGCGCACAGAACGTTCCTTCACAACTCCCTTGGTATGGAACAAATTGTGCCTCTGATTTTGCTCAGCTTGTGTGACCTGCACACTCAAAACACGTTGAGCAACTAAACATTCATACCTGTCAGCGTCTTCAGGAGCCATGTATTGCGTCTCATGATCAGAATCATCTCCACCATGTTGTTCACGTGTAATAAGAGCCAATGTCTCCTCATCATAGTCACTAGCGGACTCATATCCACCATCCGCAGTAGCAATCATCACACGCGGAGATTTGCATTCCCTCGCATAATGACCTCCTCCCTTACAACGACGACAAATAATATCACTTGTGTGCCCTGTTGATGCCATGGAAGAAGAAGAACGCTGTGCAGGCCCCGCAGGTGTGCTCTTGGCAGATAATGGTGGTTGTGCCTGTTCTCTTGTATCACGGCTGGAGGTGGCACCGGATGGAGGTGCTGGTGCAGTTGAAGTAGAAGATGCACGTGGTGTCCATGATGAAGGTCGGCCTGCAGAAAAGTTAGTTCGCCCCAATGCTTGTCGATCCTGCACTTCACGTTCAGCTTTACAAGCAAGATGGAATAAACGAGTGATATTAGTATACTCCATATAGTCTAGAATGGTCTGAATCTCTCTATTTAATCCACCCAGAAAACGTGCAAGCATAGCTTCATTCTCCTCAACAATACCACATCTAATCATGCCAGTTTGTAATTCCTGATAATATTCTTCTACAGAATTTTTTCCTTGTCTTAAACGCTGCAATTTTTGAAGCAATTCACGTTGATAATATGGTGGAACCCAACGCGTACGCATAGCAGTTTTCAAAGCAGCCCAAGTAGTTGGAATAGGATATAATCTACAATGTTCAGACCACCATACACATGCAAAACTAGTGAAAGCACAAACAGCAGCAGCAACTCGTCTCTCCTCAGGATATTGTAAACATGTAAATCGTTGTTCAGTTTCTAACTCCCAAGTAAGATATATATCAGGAACATATCTACCCTCAAATGGTGGAATATTCAATTTCAGTTTAGGAATATGGACATCATCTCGTACCTGAGGTGGTGGTACAGGCCTACCATTACGAATATATACCTGAGATCGACCTGCTGGTGGTGGTGCTGGTGGCTGCTCGTAGATCTGATTTTGATCAACCTCATCCTCATAATCGCCCGCATACTCATCATCCTCCTGGGTACCAGCAACAGCAGTAGCAGGAGCCACAGAAGTATCAACAGCAGCACCAACAGTTTGGCCAAACGCAAGAGGAACACGGCTCGCTCGGCGAAGGTCTATTTCGCGACGTGGAGGTAGTCGTTGTTGTTGTTGTTGGAGAGGTGCGTTAGGTGCAGCGGGTGGTGGTGGTGGAAGACGCGCGAGCAATTCATTAAACTTGTTATCGAGCTTTGTTTCGAACGTCTTCTCCATGCCATCTATCTTCTCCATGGCCTCTTCAAATCTGTTTAGCACGTCTTGCACCTGTCCACTCATCATTTGCTGAAATTTATCATGAAGCTCCTTGTTCGATAAATTCTCCCAGTCAATCTCGTCGGCTTGTGATCCTGGCATGGTTAGCAGCAATAGAAACACACAAGAATATGATCCTACAGACTACGAACAAGTGGTGGTGGTGGGTGTCACAAATCCGTCAAGCAAAACTCAAATTCTTACCAGTTCTTACCCAGCAGCAGGCGGTGATCGGCAACCGTTGTAGTCAAAAACTCTCAAAGCTTGGATAGAGCGATTACCAGGGAGAGTCAAACACACGACGTAGATGTATGTGGAGCTGGGAAGGCTTATAGTATGGTAGCAAAAAGGGTCAGCAATGATCAATTCAGAGATGCAAAGTTGAATAAACGCTCAACGACGGTACTGTGCTGGTCCTAGGCTAGACTGTGCTAGAGACGCGAGCCTAGAACACCAACAAAATCACGGCGCGGCACGAAAACAAGGGAAAAGCACACTCTGAATTTTTTTTTCGCTCTTTTTTTTTGCGCTCTTTTTTTTGCGATGCTTTTTTTTTGCGAAAAATCACTATAATGGCGAGTGTCTCAAAACTCTTCCTAGCTCAAACGGACAGGATGGGCACGAAATTTTTTTCGACCAATTTTTTTTTTCGACTGCCCGGACCCAAAAACTGGAAACGGGTCAAAAAAAACTTCCTATAATGGCACCTGTCTCAAAACACTCAGAAACGCCTAAAAATAGGATAGCCAGAAATTTTTTCGGAAAATGTGTTTTCGAAAAATTTTGGGCCTAAACGGAGCGTGGCTACCCGACTCTTTTTTTTTTCCGAAACCTACTGCAGCAAGGAAACACGAATCGGAATCTAGATGGATCTCGAAAACAAACCTAATATGCAAGGAACTCGGATTGGTGGTGGATATATGGTGGTGGTATATGGCAGCGGTGGTGGTAGCGGTGGTAGTATATGGATATGGATCGGTGGTGGTATATGGACACGGACTGGTGGTGGTATATGGATACGGATTCGGAGCGGTGGCGGATAAGCGGTGGTGGTAGATGGCAGGGACGATGATGATGGTGCGGCGGCGGCGTGACAACTTATGACCAGAACTCGAAACTCTAAAAGACTAGACTCTAAGACCAGCAACTAGACACGACGATGCAACCGCAAATTCAACAAATCAAAACCCTAAAAAGATTATGCAAAGGCTCAGATTGGTTCGGATATGATGAACTAACCCTAATTTTTTTTGTGGCTTTTTTCGTGGACTGTAGGTATGAAGAACAGACTCGATCTAAACTACGAAAAACTGTAAAATCTCACCGAGCAACCTGGAAATCTGATACCACTTGATAGAGGCAAAGGTGTCCCGTCTTTCGATGAGATGATGGATATCGCTTTGGTGGAAGTCGACTTTGACGATCCGACTACGAACGTGCGAGGACGTCGCGCCTTAGCAATCGCTAAACCAACTCCGAGAGGTTATTGACCACGCCGGAGCACGATCAACCTGACCACGAGGGTCTGTTTCCTGCGAGCAAACGAAGAACAAGCAAGAAACTAAGATTGCAATCTGGATATTGCGAATATAAGATGAAAGCTTTATTGATCAAGGTGGGGTTCTGTGACGCCTTTGTCTGGTCGTTGAACACAAACGAAGTACGCGAAGTTGCAGCTATGGCGAACTTGTAATCTAAACAAAACCCAAAGTCTAAACGATGCCCTAAGGGCTGTATATATGGAGGAAGAGGGGGGGAATTTCGTGGCCCTTGGTGGAGGGGTCCGAAATCAACTCTATCTCTTGTTTCCCCACACATACGGACTCTAAAAATAGCCTATACTTATGTATTTCGAAATTACATGGGCCTGGCCCAATAATAAGGTGACGCAGCACCTAAAATAGCCTCGGGACGAAATTTATGAAGTGGCATCTTGTATATTTCGTCCAAGGCTTCATGCACCCATTATGGTGGCTTAAAAGTCCTGAAATCATCACTTGTAACTCCGTTCTTGTTCCCCTTGCGCATGCCATCATCTCCATGCTTGTTCTTGCTCCAATGTTCATCCTTCTCCAAGCTAGGCCCTTCATTTGTAAGCAAAACAAATGTATCCAATTTAGGCAGCATCATATTCTCATGAACATTAGAATCATTACCAAGAAACGAAAGTACCTGGTAATTTAGTTGGCGTGCACGAGCTCTAGTAATTGGTCCAGTATGTATAGCAGCAGGGGCTGTGGGTGTAACAATTGTATTGATGTCCTCATCACGCTGTTGTTGAACCATTGGATGTAGTAAGGATGTGGATGTGGTCTTGTGGTGAGAGAAAGCTTCTCGACCATCTCCATGCTAGCCAAGTTGTTGCAGCTACCTCCGTCTATGATGACGCGCACAGAACGTTCCTTCACAACTCCCTTGGTATGGAACAAATTGTGCCTCTGATTTTGCTCAGCTTGTGTGATCTGCACACTCAAAACACGTTGAGCAACTAAACATTCATACCTGTCAGCGTCTTCAGGAGCCATGTATTGCGTCTCATTATCAGAATCATCTCCACCATGTTCTTCACGTGTAATAAGAGCCAAAGTCTCCTCATCATAGTCACTAGCGGACTCATATCCACCATCCGCGGTAGCAATCATCACACGCGGAGATTTGCATTCTCTCGCATAATGACCTCCTCCCTTACAACGACGACAAATAATATCACTTGTGTGCCCTGTTGATGCTATGGAAGAAGAAGAACGCTGTGTAGGCCCCGCAGGTGCGCTCTTGGCAGATAATGGTGGTTGTGCCTGTTTTCTTGTATCACGGCTGGAGGTGGCACCTGATGGAGGTGCTGGTGCAGTTGAAGTAGAAGATGCACGTGGTGTCCATGATGAAGGTCGGCCTGCAGAAAAGTTAGTTCGCCCCAATGCTTGTCGATCCTGCGCTTCACGTTCAGCTTTACAAGCAAGATGGAATAAACGAGTGATATTAGTATACTCCTTATAGTCTAGAATGGTCTGAATCTCTCTATTTAATCCACCCAGAAAACGTGCAAGCATAGCTTCATTCTCCTCAACAATACCACATCTAATCATGCCAGTTTGTAATTCCTGATAATATTCTTCTACAGAATTTTTTCCTTGTCTTAAACGCTGCAATTTTTGAAGCAATTCACGTTGATAATATGGTGGAACCCAACGCGTACGCATAGCAGTTTTCAAAGCAGCCCAAGTAGTTGGAATAGGATATAATCTACAATGTTCAGACCACCATACACATGCAAAACTAGTGAAAGCACAAACAGCAGCAGCAACTCGTCTCTCCTCAGGATATTGTAAACATGTAAATCGTTGTTCAGTTTCTAACTCCCAAGTAAGATATATATCAGGAACATATCTACCCTCAAATGGTGGAATATTCAATTTCAGTTTAGGAATATGGACATCATCTCGTACCTGAGGTGGTGGTACAGGCCTACCATTACGAATATATACCTGAGATCGACCTGCTGGTGGTGGTGCTGGTGGCTGCTCGTAGATCTGATTTTGATCAACCTCATCCTCATAATCGCCCGCATACTCATCATCCTCCTGGGTACCAGCAACAGCAGTAGCAGGAGCCACAGAAGTATCAACAGCAGCACCAACAGTTTGGCCAAACGCAAGAGGAACACGGCTCGCTCGGCGAAGGTCTATTTCGCGACGTGGAGGTAGTCGTTGTTGTTGTTGTTGGAGAGGTGCGTTAGGTGCAGCGGGTGGTGGTGGTGGAAGACGCGCGAGCAATTCATTAAACTTGTTATCGAGCTTTGTTTCGAACGTCTTCTCCATGCCATCTATCTTCTCCATGGCCTCTTCAAATCTGTTTAGCACGTCTTGCACCTGTCCACTCATCATTTGCTGAAATTTATCATGAAGCTCCTTGTTCGATAAATTCTCCCAGTCAATCTCGTCGGCTTGTGATCCTGGCATGGTTAGCAGCAATAGAAACACACAAGAATATGATCCTACAGACTACGAACAAGTGGTGGTGGTGGGTGTCACAAATCCGTCAAGCAAATCTCAAATTCTTACCAGTTCTTACCCAGCAGCAGGCGGTGATCGGCAACCGTTGTAGTCAAAACTCTCAAAGCTTGGATAGAGCGATTACCAGGGAGAGTCAAACGCACGACGTAGATGTATGTGGAGCTGGGAAGGCTTATAATATGGTAGCAAAAAGGGTCAGCAATAATCAATTCAGAGATGCAAAGTTGAATAAACGCTCAACGACGGTACTGTGCTGGTCCTAGGCTAGACTGTGCTAGAGACGCGAGCCTAGAACACCAACAAAATCACGGCGCGGCACGTAAACAAGGGAAAAGCACACTCTGATTTTTTTTTCGCTCTTTTTTTTGCGCTCTTTTTTTTTGCGCTGCTTTTTTTTTTTTTGCGAAAAATCACTATAATGGCGAGTGTCTCTAAACTCTTCCTAGCTCAAACGGACAGGATGGGCACGAAATTTTTTCGACCAAATATTTTTTTTCGACTGCCCGGACCCAAAAACTGGAAACGGGTCAAAAAAAACTTCCTATAATGGCACCTGTCTCAAAACACTCAGAAACACCTAAAAATAGGATAGCCAGAAATTTTTTCGAAAAATGCATTTTCGAAAAATTTTGGGCCTAAACGGAGCGTGGCTACCCGACTCCGGCAAGGAAACACGAATCGGAATCTAGATGGATCTCGAAAACAAACCTAATATGCAAGGAACTCGGATTGGTGGTGGATATATGGTGGTGGTATATGGCAGCGGTGGTGGTAGCGGTGGTAGTATATGGATATGGATCAGTGGTGGTATATGGACACGGATTGGTGGTGGTATATGGATACGGATTCGGAGCGGTGGCGGATAAGCGGTTGATAGAGGCGAGGGTCCCGATCTTTCGATGAGATGATGGATATCGCTTTGGTGGAAGTCGACTTTGACGATCCGACTACGAACGTGCGAGGACGTCGCGCCTTAGCAATCGCTAAACCAACTCCGAGAGGTTATTGACCACGCCGGAGCACGATCAACCTGACCACGAGGGTCTGTTTCCTGCGAGCAAACGAAGAACAAGCAAGAAACTAAGATTGCAATCTGGATATTGCGAATATAAGATGAAAGCTTTATTGATCAAGGTGGGGTTCTGTGACGCCTTTGTCTGGTCGTTGAACACAAACGAAGTACGCGAAGTTGCAGCTATGGCGAACTTTTAAGCTAAACAAAACCCAAAGTCTAAACGATGCCCTAAGGGCTGTATATATGGAGGAAGAGGGGGGAATTTCGTGGCCCTTGGTGGAGGGGTCCGAAATCAACCCTATCTCTTGTTTCCCCACACATACGGACTCTAAAAATAGCCTATACTTATGTATTTCGAAATTACATGGGCTTGGCCCAATAATAAGGTGACGCAGCACCTAAAATAGCCTCGGGACGAAATTTATGAAGTGGCATCTTGTATATTTCGTCCAAGG
Organism: Triticum aestivum; assembly: GCF_018294505.1. Taxonomy (NCBI): domain Eukaryota; kingdom Viridiplantae; phylum Streptophyta; class Magnoliopsida; order Poales; family Poaceae; genus Triticum; species Triticum aestivum. The sequence continues at coordinate 5,226 of NW_025225998.1, read as the reverse complement.
CTTCATGCACCCATTATGGTGGCTTCAAAGTCCTGAAATCATCACTTGTAACTCCGTTCTTGTTCCCCTTGCGCATGCCATCATCTCCATGCTTGTTCTTGCTCCAATGTTCATCCTTCTCCAAGCTAGGCCCTTCATTTGTAAGCAAAACAAATGCATCCAATTTAGGCAGCATCATATTCTCATGAACATTAGAATCATTACCAAGAAACGAAAGTACCTGGTAATTTAGTTGGCGTGCGCGAGCTCTAGTAATTTGTCCAGTATGTATAGCAGCAGGGCCTGTGGGTGTAACAATGGTATTGATGTGCTCATCAGGAAAGCTTCTTGTCGATGTAGTCCCTTTTCCGTGCTTCGGAGTGACGAATGTCGATGGAGATGTTCTCGGTGCGCTCTCGCAATCTTGATTGTGCGCCTTGCATTTGTCGTTGTAGATCGAAGATGGACGCTTTGGAGATGTAGTTGTTCACGCCATCGTTGTTGTCGTAGAACGGAGAGGAAATGCCTTGCCTATCCATCACAAGACTCGAGCAAATATGAGTGGGAGAAAGAGAAGAACTATACCAAATGTACCTTGACCAATGTTGAATATGGAACAATGATCACTCAAATGTGTAACAAGGAAATAGCACAGATTGTACCAATTCTTGTCGGTTCTCACACCTACACAAGTAAAGCTTATGGTGGAGCTCGGTGAGGATAGTGGCACAAAAATTTGATGCAAAATGTTAGCAAGAGTCAATAATGTTGAAAGAGATTCAAAAATTCGCAAGTGAAACAAGTACACCAATAGCAATATGGATGGCACACGGAAACGTACACATGGATAGATAAATGGGGTCGTGCAACCAAGGAATGAGCACAAAATGTGGAATCCATGGAAAATGCTCGTGTTGCACAACTCAAGAGAGACGCTAGCACGATTGCTCAATAGGCGGATACGACACTTGTGCACAACCTATAAGATGCAAAATGGGTAAAGTTTCTATCCCAAGTATGCTATGTATGTATGGTTCCCGGTGTGTCTCTCAAGATGATCCAAGATGATCGGATATGACAATCTTATATTCAATGGGGTATGATGCTATGGCACTTGCTTACAAGCTCTTTGCTCTCTTTCTTTTGCTTAAAAGCTTTATTTTCTTCTTTTTTTGTATGGCCACTTTTGCACAATGCACAAACCAAGATAGCAATTGTGTATATGCGGAAACAAACTTGTGACACAAGATATGATAGCAATATATGGACCACGATAATATGGTATGTATGCTATGGGAAGTATGATCACTAATGTGCACGAGTAACATTGCCGGCAATACTCAAATGGCTAGTCTCAATAGGCAAGTAACGCAAAATGGGCTAGGGGTTATCAATGCGATTTGCAAGGGGAATATACAGTGGTGTCGTCGAGGTTACCGTCCTTTGCGATGATGAGTGGCGGTGTTCTTGATGTAGATACCAAGATGATGGAGACTCGTCCCTAAGTAGCCGAAACACCTTAGGAAACGGAAAAACCGCGAACTCAAAATCTCAAATGACAAATGTCAAATGGTGGTAGCGGAAAGCGGTGGTGGTTTTGCACTAGGCAATGCGGAAGTGGGATGATGGGTTATGCGAGTCAATGTTGAAGTTGTCGTCCCTAAGTAGCCGGAACACCTTAGGAGACACAAACCACAACTCAAACAAGCTCAAACAAAATTGGGTTATGTTGGGGTGGCGAAATGTATGGTGGACAACGTTATGCGGAAGTGGTGGTGGTGCTTGATGAAGAAACAACCGTCCCTAAGTAGCCGAAACACCTTAGGAGACACGAATCACTTCTCAAGCAACCACAAATGGAATGGTGAACAAAATGGGTTAGATTGCGGAAGTCGGTGGTGGTAATGCGGATGATATGGTGGAGGGCCTAGGCAAACTTGCCAAATTTTCGAAAGTTTGATGGACTCAAATGATGTTGGTTATATTTTTGTGGGATGGGGAATGTCAATAGCTTCAAAACGAGCTAAAGAACGTCAAAATCAGAGTTCGTATGAATTAGTTGTGGACAAAACAAAATTCAGCCAAAGTCTGAAACTATAGGTTATGGACGTCGATTTTGGTGGGGATTTTTCGGATTTAGGACAAAATCAACAAAATCAAGCTAGAAAACAAAGGGTAGGGGCTCCAAAAACATGATCAACGTGGCTCATGATACCAAGATGATGTAGGGCGGAACCCTAGGGGCCGATCTTTCACGTTTGGAGAGGATCCCTACGAGGAGCACGAAGAACGCGCGGAAGGAAACAAGGGAAATCACGGGGGAACACAAGAGAAAACACTCAACCAACACGAATATGATCACACATGTGCTAGATCCAAGGAACACAAAGAGATTCACAGTCCAAATCCAACAAAGGACGATACAAGTGGCGGTAGCTCATCTCCGAGAGGAGGTCTTGAATCCACGAGAGATCTTCCCGTAAAGGGGTCTTGAATCCATGGTGGATCTTCCCCGAAGAGGCCGCGGTCTCTCACAAGGAGGAGATCCATATGGATGAACAAAGCTCTATCTCAAATGAGCTAATCCTTTGCTAACCCTCTCTAGGAGGAGGAGGGGGTCTATTTATAGTCTAAGTGTAAAAGAGGGGCGAAGTGAAGGGGTACATGGGCCTCAGCCCGCAACTGGACACAGCCAGGGTCCGGACGTCCGTGGGGCGCCGGTCGTCCGGAGCTCGCGGGGTCCCGGACGTCCGGAGTTCTTCGGATGTCCGTAGATTCAGTTCTGCGGTCGCTGGCACGGTCGTCCAGAGGGGCCGGTCGTCCGGAGCCTGGGAGTCGTTGGGCGTCCGGTCCTGGTCGGACGTCCGACCGTTGTAGCTTCTGTTGGCCTGTCTTCCTGGGGCTGTAGCGACCTCCAGGGGTCGGACGCCCAGGCTGGTCCGGTCGTCCGGATCCTGTAGCTTCCGAAGCAGCTCTTCTTCTTGATCCTTGTACTTGGCGTCCTCGCTAGCTCTTCCGTTGGTTGTGGTGGCTCCGTGGCTTTCCTCTAAGTACCTGATCATGCATAGCACACATGTTGGAGGTAGTAGCCATGTCTCACATGTAGAAAGTGAAGGTTCGGGGAGGAGCGAATTCACCTTGTGTCCAATGGCGTTTGTTTGAGGTCTCGTCATATGTCCACTTGGGGTTTGGAGAGTAGTCGGTGTGTACATGGGGATGAACGTGGGATGCTCCGCATCATTCGCAAAGCTGCTTCATACTCCACCAATGATGACTCTACTACCCATGATTCTGCCGCCAATGCATCTAAGCAAAGTCCTTAGGCAACAGCTCCAAGGGTGATGACTGATCGTGAGCTTCTCATCAGTCTTCATCAAAAGGTGGATCACAATCATAAATGGGTAAAGCGTCAGTTTGGTTCTATTCTTCACAACATGACTGCCACATATAATTCAGTGAATAAGAACCATTACTACCTCAATGAAGTTTTTGATCGCACCTGGGCTATTCTGTCTCATCTTTATGGTGATGAGGATCTCAAACAGATGGGCTTCAAGCAGGACTTCGGCTGGTCTAAGCCTCCTCCGAAGAAATTCAAGAAGGTTGAAGTTCCTCCTTTGGTGCCCAGCTCATATTCCTTGTCCCGAGATACTGATGAAAATGAAGATCTGGACGACACTGCGGCAGGCCCTGCTACATCAACCGATCCCAACAACGCTGACGCTCCTCCATCGACCTTGTGATGATATTCTTCGGGGGCGTTAGTCCTCACTTTTCATTCTTTTTGGTCATTTGATGACAGAGGGGGAGAAATTTGAGTTAGTCTTCAAGCGGGTCTATATATATATATATATATATATATATATGGGCGTTTTTTTGTTAAGTTGCAACTCTCGCTCTTCTGAAGCTTTTGTTGATTGAGTTGTAAACTTAAGTCCGATGGTGACCTGATACTTTTGCTCGGTTATTCTGCATGCTATTTCCTCATTAATGCTAAGCACGCATGCTGAATTACATCGGTCACCATATTTCATCATGCATTTCAAATTCTTCATTTCATATGTTAAATGCGTGTATGAATTACAAGATATAGGGGGAGTTCTCCATGATTCTACTCTTCAAATGTGCCTTGCTTCAAAAGCAAATTCCTCACTATGCACATCCTCAGAGGGAGTTCTTCTATATCTTGCAATCAAATTCCTCAATATTGAGTACTTTCTATTCATATGTTTATCCCCGTTGAAAACTTAACCTATATTGTCATCAATCACCAAAAAGGGGGAGATTGTAAGTGCATATAGTGCCCCTTAGTGATTTTGGTGTATTGAAGACTTATAGGTTAAGGGACTAATATGTTTGTCAGTGTACACAGGCTCTATAAGTCAATGAGGAGTTTGATATTTACAGTGAAAGTCAACCCCTAAAATTGAATGTCTTCGACTGAAGATTTCGGTTCTACTGAAGACTTTGAAAGTGAAGATATTGGTGTGACCGTGAAGACTTGGATATTCATGCGAGGAATCTGAAGCGTGAAGACTTTTGTTTTTGTAGTTTCTTTTTCTCTTTCTTGAGTCATAGGAAACACCGTATTGTTAAAGGGGGTCGAGGTAATACTAAGGAAACTGATTTCCAAGTGATGCTCATCTCAAAATCCTACACCTACCTAATCCTTCGAGTGAAGCCATTGGAAATCTCATTTCAGTTTAGTCAATTTCTTCAGTGACAGAGACGAAGATCTTCCGGTCTCTGAGAAATTTGTTCTAACTGAGGAGTTAGGAATCCGCAGTGCGAATTGCATACACACTGAGGAACATGATAGCCCTGAGGAATTAGAACCTCAAAGTATCCGACCGTTGCTGTGTCGCGTGCCAGCTATTCCAAAATATTCTACCACCTAACGGTCATATCAGTCAAGGGCATTTATGTCTTATCATGTTGGGCTGCTCCCTAGGCTATAAATAGCCGCCCCCTACAACCACTAGCTGGTTGGATGCTCCGAGAGAAACTGACACTTGTCATTTGAGAGCATCCCATCCTCCGAGGACTTTGAGCGAAAATCATCAAGTGGGGAAAACCCAAATCCCAAACCCAAACCTACAAACCCCAAAGTGATTGAGCATCACTGAAGAGATTGTTCCTGTGTGGAACCGACGCTTGTTACCTTTTAGGACTGTGTATCCTCCAGACAGTTAGGCATCATGCTCTGAGCATCCAAGAGGAATTGTGGATTGCCGAGTGACCAAGTCT
>NW_025225997.1:0-2325 GCF_018294505.1 Triticum aestivum | reverse complement strand
CATATAACCTTGAAAAACTATTTTCAAGAAGGTAAAGATCAAGCAATTAACTTAGTTAATTAGTTATACTGATAAAAGGAAAGTTTTTCTTGAGAGGTTAAACAAGTCCAATAACATATTTGAAAAGTTTTCTCCTAGGGAAAAACTCATCATAACAGGGAAGGAAGTGATTTAAAAATCAAAATGGAGCTCAGAAATCCAAAGTTTTAATTCCTAGCAAAATTTTAATTTAATAAAACAAGGCCAAATTTTTGGGGTGTCACAACACGCAACTCCGGGCGGACTCCAGAGCCTACTCAACGCCAACCCAGCCGTCAACACCAGGCGACAAGTCGCGCCGACCCCATCTCCGGCCGGCGTAGGAGTGCACACCGCGACCTTCGGCCTCGGCGGACCACCACGCCACCACCCTCAAGACAATGCTCCAAGCCAGGCTGCGTGGCATGTGGGGCACTACGGCGAGACCCGCGGGGCAGTGGCCCTAGAAGCTTATGAGCCCCACACGGTGGATCCAGAGTGCGCACTGGAAGAAGACCATGGCTCGTTCCCCGGGCCAGGCTCGGGCGAGGAGACACCAGAAGCTGAGCCCTTTCAGGAACCCCAAGAGGGCCACAACGACCGCGCCGGTGGCAGCAACTATCTGGTACCGCTAATTCCTCAGGAGCAAGCTTATGCTAACCATGGGTCGCAGGAGGTACAGGTCGCCGCAACAGATGGCTGCCCCAATCTTGCAGCCTCTTACCCCTCGGGAGGAGGGCACCGAGGGCTGCAGGAGAAGGGCTGAGATCCGGGTTCGTCCCCGCGGCGCTTGGCGCAAGGCGTTCTCAGGAGGTAGGCCCTCTGCCGGGGAGGTGCCTCAGGGCCTGCCCCCGGCAAAGGACCGCCCTTGGTCGTCGGGGGAACCGCTGGTGGCCTCTCTATCCCATTGGCATCATCCTTGGTCGCCGGCCGCCGTCAATGGCGATAGAGTGTGGCGCAAGGTGGGTCCCTCGTCTGGCGATATGAAGCAAGGCCGGTACCTATGAAGAAGGCCTAGTGCCTGTGAAGCTCTCCGCCCCGTGACACTCTCACGTAATAATGAGTGGGGATGTACATGCCCCGGAGTCTCCGGAGAGCCGCCCTCGGGCCTCGGGGGCTCCCGCCCACGCCCAGTGGCAGCACTTAGCTCCGCGCTGGTGAGAAGACGTGGAAGACTAGACTAGGTGTCGGACGCGGCTTTTTGCCTTTTGCCTTTTCCCCTGTTGACAAGTTTCTTCGATTTGAATTTAAGTTGGATTTGAGCTTGAGACTTGCGTGTGTCTGGGGAAGGGGTGTTTAGTCTCGTTCGAGCAATCTCTCGTGTTCTGGTTTCGGCTTTATGTCCAAATTTAGCGTCAGCTGCCTCCCCTCGTGAGCCCCTCGCGAGCCGGGCCAGGCCGAGCACGTCTACAATCCGGACCGCTGTCGCCGCACCCTCTCCGAAGGTTCTCATCACAGGATCAATGGGTTCACCCAGAAGACACTCGAAGCGTTGCGGCCCCCGCAGGCCCACTCGGGACTCGTCGGGGTCAAAAGGTAAACAAGTCTGCTGACCCATCACCGAGACAGTCGCTAAGCTCACATGCAGCCTCATGCTTACCAGGGTACTGATCGCAAATCTTTGCATGAGGGGCTTCCCCTCCCAAAATACTCTTACAATCTTTAGGGCCAAGCCCGAGCCTTCTTCATGCAGGGTAAACATCGGCGACATACAGTCAGTCGGACATATCACTCGCCGCGTCTTCTAGGGCGCCTCCAGAGGCGTCGCTCGTGTCGCTGACATCATCACCACCCCCACCAGCACCTCTGTCAGCGCCAGGCCCGTCCACAACGCCACCTTCATCGGCGGCCACGATCACGCCGTCATCATCAGACGCGAAGGCCCTGACAAGGGTGTCCACGTTGTCCTCCACCCATTGCGCCAGGTCGCCCCGGATGGCTACGGGCACCGGTGCGATGGCGGCGTCGAAGTCGAAGTGGGGGTCCCTGTCCTACAGATAGTTGAAGACACGGGAGAAGGCACGCCCGAGCAAGGCTCGGCTCCTCTCCTCGACAAGCCGACGAGACCTCTCGAAGCGGTTCTCCAGAAGCGTCACCACGTCAGTGAAATACTAGAGGTTGCCGGCGTAGTTGGTCTCATGCGGCTTGATGTAGGGTAGAACCCTAAGAGGGATCTTTTCACACTTGGAGGGGGAAAGGAGAGAAAAAACCAGAACACAAAGAGGCACTCACTCCAACAATTCCCGATTACACATCCACTAGGGTAACAACACAAGATCCACAAGTCACAAACACAATCAAAGGAAA
>NW_025225996.1:0-2778 GCF_018294505.1 Triticum aestivum | reverse complement strand
TCGGACGTCCGGGGCTTCAGGACGGTCCGGACGTCCGGGGCTGTCGGACTTCCGTAATTTCAGCTCGGGTGCTGGTTGCCCGGTCGTCCGATGGCTTCGGTCTTCCGTTAATTTCCTCTCGGGTGTCCAGCTGCCGGACGTCCGGAGGGCGTCGGTCGTCCGTGGCCCTGGGAGTTGTCGGACGTCCGGGCAGGACCGGTCGTCCGTGGCTTGTAGCTCTGTCCTGCCTTCCTTCCCTCGCTGTAGCACCTCCTAGGGCTCGGACGTCCGGGACCGGCCGGTCGTCCGGTGCCTGTAGCTTCACAAATGGCTCTTCTTCTTGATGTCCATGTTTAGCGTCCTTGCCACCTTGGCCATTGGGTGTAGCTGTCCCGTGGCTCTCCTCCAAGTACCTGATCACACACAGAGTGTCCATATGAGGTAGTAGCCAAGTCTCGTGAGTAGAGAGAGGAAGTTCGGAGAGGAGCGAGTTCACCTTATCTTCGATAGCCTTTGCTCTAGCTCTTGTCATGGGTCCAAGTGGTGTTGAGGGAGATGTAGGTACGCCCATGGGGATGAGCGAGGGATGCTCCGCATCATCTCCCCCCCCCCTGGGAAAGATCCAACCTCGGATCAAAAGCTTCATCTCCATGGTATGACGCGAGGTCCTTGACATTGAAGATGTCGCTCACATTGTACTTGCCTCGTGGTAGGTCTATCTTGTAGGCATTTCGTTGTAGCGTGCTAGCACCTTGAAGGGTCCATCGGCTTGAGGGAGAAGTTTGGACTTGCGTTCGTTGGGGAAGCGGTCCTTTCGAAGGTGTAGCCACACGAGATCGCTAATGTTGAAGATCATGGGTTGCTTGTTGACGTTGAGCTTGGTCGCTAGTCATTGTACTTGGCGCTCGATAGTGTGTCTTGTGTCCTCATGCATCTTCTTGATGTAGCTTGCCCGTGCACTCGCATCCATGTTGGTGCGCTCATGTAGAGGAAGAGGTAGATTTTCCAATGGTGACAACGGGTTGAAGCCGTAGACAACCTCGAAGGGGGACTTGCCGGTAGTCGAATGTCTTACACGGTTCTAGGCGTACTCGGCGATGGGTAGACATGCTTCCCACTCCTTGATGTTCTTCTTGATCAACACGCGAAGTAGAGTGGAGAGAGTCCGGTTCGTCACCTCCGTTTGGCCATCGGTTTGAGGATGGTAAGCGGATGAGAACAAGAGCTTGATTCCGAGCTTGGCGCATAGGGTCTTCCAAAAGTAACTCAAGAACTTGACGTTATGATCGGAGACGATTGTCTTTGGTACTCCATGGAGTCGCAAGATTTCCCTACAAAAGAGATTTGCAATGTGTGAAGCATCGTCTATCTTGTTGCAAGGAATGAAATGTGCCATCTTAGAAAATCGGTCCACGACAACAAACACGGAATCCTTTCCATTTTGAGTTCTAGGCAAACCAAGTACAAAATCCATGCTAATGTCTTCCCAAGGTTGATAAGGAATAGGAAGAGGCATGTAAAGACCATGAGATTGAGCTTTAGACTTAGCTTTGCGACATGTAGAGCATCGGGTGGTGAAGCGTGAGACGTCTCGAAACATCTTGGGCCAAAAGTAGTTCTTGGAGAGCGTGGCGAATGTCTTATCTCGTCCAAAGTGTCCCATGAGTCCTCCTCCATGAGCCTCTTGCAAAAGTAGCAAACGAAGAGAAGACTCGGGAATGCATAGTTTGTTAGCTTTCATAAGATAAGCATCCTTGATATAATATTGTTCCCAAGAAGTATGCGTCAAACACTTAGCATAAGGAATAGCAAAAGATGGATCATTAGCATACAAGTCTTTGATGTGCTCAAAACCAATAACATTCAACTCAAGTTTAGTCACAAGCGTGCATATGCGTGAAAGCGCATCCTGATAGAGGCGGGGTGTCCCGATCTTTCGATGAGATGATAACTATCGATTTGGTGGAGACGACTTTGACGATCCGACTACAAACGTGCATGACGTTGCGCCTTAGCAATCGCTAAACCAATCTCCTGAGGTTACTGACAATGCTGGAAGCACGGTCAGCCTGACCACGAAGGTCTATTCCTGCAAGCAATCGAAGAACGAGCAAGAATATGATAAAGCAATCTGAATATTGCAAATATATATGAAGTATTGATAATGGTGGGGATCCGGAAGCGGTCTTGGTCTGGTCGTTGGACACAAACGAAGTACACGAAGTTGCAATGGCTAACTTTTAACTAAACAAATCCCAAGGAAAAGCTACTAGATGGATCTACTTATATAGGAGCAAGGGATGGCAGCCAAGGAGGTGGGAGGACGTCCCAAGGCAGCCTAAAACTAAATCTAGGTCGTACAAGGCCAATGGGCCCAAGTGGAGGTGATGTAACACCTTTGGACTTGTAGTTTGACTCGGATTCTGCTGCAGCATCAGATTGTTTCGTCCACAACTCAACGCTCCAGACGAATTTGAAGGTGATTCCAATTGGGTTGGAAAGTGCACGAAATCTAGTTTCCAACAAAAAAAGAATCAACCAATTCGGAGTCCGTATGAAAAACTTATGTGCGTTTTGAGTCAGGTGTGTCTGTGCAGTCCGAATCTGAATCCAGAACGTGAGAGACTTGGACTCTATCTTCTCTTGGGCCAAAAGTGACGTGAGAGAACTTTTTGGACAGCAAATAAACATCTCTTTCTTCCTTATCTTCATATGTGGATTGTACAAATGTCCCATACACCTGCAATTAGACAAAACACAAAAGTGTGTGAAGTATTTTTGTTCTGGATAACATAAATA
>NW_025225995.1:10724-21890 GCF_018294505.1 Triticum aestivum | reverse complement strand
TCCTTGACATTGGCTCGAATCATGGCTATCTCCATCTCCTTGTAGTATTCTTCAACACTCTTTGTACCTTGCTTGAGGAGTTGTAGCTTCTTGAAGAGATCGCGGTTGTAGTAGGTGGGCACAAATCGTGCTCGCATGACATCCTTCATTTGAGCCCAAGTGGTGATTGGAGGGTCATCTCTTGCTTCTCGGCGCTCAAGGACTTGTTCCCACCATATGAGCACATAGTCTTGGAACTCAAGTGATGCCATTGCGATCTTCTTCTCTTCCTCATAGTTGTGCAAACAAAAGATTTTGTCGACCTTCAATGCCCATGAGAGATATTCTTTCGGATCGTTGCTTCCATTGAACTTGGGCATTGTGAATTTGAGCTTTCCATAGCGTTGCTCTTCATTGTATTGTTGGCGATGGTGATGATGACGCCCTTGAAGCGGGAGGTAGTCATCCTCATATTGCTCTTGGCGTGGAGGAAGTCCATGATCAACTTGCTCTTGTTGAACTTGAGGTTGAGGTGGAGCTTGACGAGCTTGTGGAGGAGCTTGAGGAACTTGACATTGCACACGTGGTTGGTAGTTCCTCTCTTGGATCTCTTCTCGAAGGGCTTCCTCTTGATTGCGCCGTTCGCGATTGCGATTGGCGATGGCTCGACTTGATTCTTGAAGGGCACGTTGCGCCTTAAGAGCTTGCGCTTCACGTTGTTGTTGTTGAAGACGTTGAGCCTCGGCGTCTTGTTCCTCTTGGTGTAGATGCGTTTGTTCTTCTTCTTCTTCTTGACGACGAAGACGTTGTCGTTCTTGAGCTTGAGCAAAAGTGACTTGGTTTGATTGAGGTCGAGGGACTTGCTCATCGGCTTGCTCTTGTGAATGCTTGACGTGTAGCGGCTTGTGAGATGCATGACGGTCTTGACACACGGCTCGTTGAAGAATGGTCGATGACGGAGTACCTGAGTCGGAGAAGGTGTCGTCGGAGTGTCGACTTGAGTGGCTCTGTCTTGAGTAGAAAGAAGTTGAAGGAGGCCGGTTGACCAACAAAGCTCGGATCTCGTCCATTCTTGCATTGTTCTCTTGCTTGTGCGTGTCGAGCTTGTTGTCGAAGTAGTCTCGTGTACGTTGCTCGGAGAGTCGCAAGTCGGTGGCGAGGTTGTCGATGCGGTCGTTCATTGCTTGTTGCTCTTGATGTAGCGCTCGTTGTGCACCAAAGAGGTGGCTCTTGGTGATGAATGATGACATGTCGTCGTCTTGCTCGATGAAGAGTGGGTTGGTAGAGGAACTTGGCCTATCCATCATATGAAAGTGGTGGTAAGTAGGAAAATGAGAGAACAAAACCAAAGTTACCTTTGCCGAAGTTTGTGGATGTAACAAGTACGATCCCACGTGATGTTACAATAGGGGAATTGGTACCGGAAATTGTTTCTCACACCTACAAGTAAATGGTCTATGGAGGATCTTGGTTAGGAAAGGCATAAATAATTGAAGCAAATGTTAGTCAAGATGTTGATAAAGTTGAGAAGATTCACAAATGGCAAGTAAGACAAATAGATCAACCTCCAAAGATAGCACGAGGAACACACACACGGAAGATAAATGGGATCCGCACAACCAAGGGGTGAGCTCGAAGATGTCGAACCACGGGAAAAGCTCTTGTCGTATGGATACCAGAGAGACGCTAGCTCGATTGCACTAATGGGCTAGATACGCTAGTGCACCAACCTAATAGAGAAAGCACTCGTCTCACTATCCCAAGTATGCTTATGTATGTGATGACCAAGATGATGCACGTATGCTAAGAGGCTCGATGCTATTGCTTATAAGCTCTTTGCTTCTCTTCTCTTTTGCTTAAAAGCTTTTTCTCTTCTTTTTTTGACTATGCCACGATGCTTGATATACGAGCCACACAACGAGGTAACAAGTAGTAAATGCACGGGATGGACGGAACACTAAATGGTGCACTAAGACGTGGCCTGGCAATACACAACAAGCTAGTCTCGATGGGTAAGCGACGCAAAAGGGCTCGAAGCTATCAAGTTAATGGCAAGGGAGTACAAGGCGTCGTCGAGATTACCGTCCTTGCTTACGGTAGTGATGAAGATGATCTTGTCAAAGCCGGAGTGTTGTCCGAGTCGATGATTGGTGGCGATGATGATGATACCAACTCGCCCCTAAGTAGCCGAAACACCTTAGGACACGAGAGAAATCGCAACCCAACACTCAAACAAACACGTGGAATTGTGCGGAAGAACACAAGAGGTGGTGGGGAAACCAAATGAGGAAAAATAGAAAATGACCGAAACTCCCTGGATAGTCTGTGCGCACGGGGTAAGTGAGTCCCGTGTGCCCGGGGTCCCGTGTGCACGGGTCTCGGGGGCCCGTGTGCACGGGGTCTCCTGTGAGCGGACGAACTGCTCGGATCCCGTGGTGATTTCCAAGTTTTTGGCCAAATTCAAATGGTGGAAGGGCGGGGATGATGGTGGAGGGGTAGATCCACTTGCCAAACACCAAATTCGTGGATCAAAATAACCATATCTCACAAGATCAAACAAATTGCAAGAAAATTTTTGGGGCTATTTTTGATGGGGATTTTCGGATTAGGACGAAAAACAACAAAATCAAACTAGAAAGTGGAAGGTAGGGACTCCAAGATGTGAATCAACCATGGCTCATGATACCAAGATGATGTAGGGTAGAACCCTAGGATGGATCTTTTCACACTTGGAGGGGGAAAAGGAGAGAAAGAACAAGAACACAAAGAGGCAATCACTCCAACAATTCCCGATTACACATCCACTAGGGTAACAACACAAGATCCACAAGTCACAAACACAATCAAAGGAAAGATACAATGGCAAAGTTCATCCCAGATCCAAAGGAGAAGGGGTCTTGAAGGTAGTCTTCTCCTTATGGAGGTCTTGAAATCCACAAGGATTCTTCCCTAGGGGGTCTTGATCCTCCAAGAGGGAAGGTGAAGGAGCAAAGCTCACAAATATCTCATCTAATACTTTGCTAACCCTAAACATGGTCCTTGGTACGGAATATATAGCCTTGGGGTCGAAGGAGATGAAGAAGAGTCGAAGATGCAATCTCAGCCGGCCATCCTGGGAGGCCCGTGCGCACAGGGTAAGTTGGGCCCGTGCGCACGGGTGTCCCGTGGGCACGGTACAGGCCCGTGCGCACGGGGTGCTCTAGCGCCAACTTCCTGGGAGGCCCGTGGGCACGGGGTCTTGGGGGGCCGTGCGCACGGGGTCGCCTGGAGCTTCCTGTGCTGCTGCTGTTGTCCTTCTTCTTGGTTCGCACGGCCTTGGGGTGGTCCTCCTTCTCCTTGGTGATGCTCCTGAGCTTCTTGGTGATGTTCCTCTTCATACCTAAGGAGGCATAGCATATCTTGGTGAGGTAGTAAACATACTCCATTCGTGTCCATATGCAAGTCTAGTAGGAAGGAGTTCACCTTGGTTTCCAAAGCACGTGCTCTAGCTCTTGTCATGGGTCCTCGTGGGGTAGGATGTGTCGGTGTAGAGTCCATGCGGATGATGGAAGGATGCTCCGCATCACGCAGCACCTAAAATAGCCTCTGGACGGAAGTTATGAAGTAGCATCTTGTATATTTCGTCCAAGGCTTCATCCACTCATTATGGTGGCTTCAACGTCCTGAAATCATCACTTGTAACTCTGTTCTTGTTCCCCTTGCGCATGCCATCATCTCCATGCTTGTTCTTGCTCCAATGTTCATCCTTCTCCAAGCTAGGCCCTTCATTTGTAAGCAAAACAAATGTATCCAATTTAGGCAGCATCAAATTCTCATGAACATTATAATCATTACCAAGAAATGAAAGTACCTGGTAATTTAATTGGCGTGCGCGAGCTCTAGTAATTGGTCCAGTATGTATAGCAGCAGGGGCTGTGGGTGTAACAATGGTATTGATGTCCTCATCATACGACCTCTAGCACAATTGTTGCATCATGAGACTTGCCACAATACATTCCCTGCCATGCCTTCGGGCAATTTTTCCAATTCCAATGTATACAGTCAATGCTACCTAGCATGCCAGGCCAACATCTCCTCTCTTTAGATGCCATCAATTTTTTTGTGTCATCCTCGTTGGGTGCCCGAAGATATTGAGGACCAAAGACACAGATGATCACTTTGGAAAACCTACGCACTGACTCAATTGTGGTATCTTCACCAATGCGAAGGTACTCATCGGCATAGTCAGCCGGAACGCCGTATGCAATCACCCGCATAACTGCCGAGATTTTTTGATATGCACTAAATCCCTTCAAGCCCGCGTCATTTATTCTTTGAGTAAAATACCTAAAATTTGTCTCACAAGCTTGAACAATTTTCACAAAGAGAGATCGGCGCATTCGGTACCTTCTCCGGAAGAGGTGCGACGGATATGTTGGATTCTCCGCGAAGTAGTCTTGCATTAACATCTCGTTCCCGAGATGGCGATTTCGAGGAATGCAAAGACGACCGACGGTTGATCCTCGCTGCCTCTTTCGGTTCTCATCTTCATGCTCCTTCATGGCAAAGGGCCATCACCAACGTCTGATGCCGATAGTTTGCAAGCAGCGTCTCAACATCTGAGCCGTCCGAATCGGACGAATCGTCGAGCAAAAACTTCTCGCACGGGCTCAATTCCATCTGCATGAACAAAAATCGCACGCCGCGTCAACCAACTATGCATAGCGCTCGACACAAAGCACAAGTAAACACTCACCGGCTGCTCGAAGGGCGATGGCTCTCCGGCGGTTCGGGGGCGGGCAATCTTTGGTGGCGACGACGAATAGGGGCGGCTCGGGGGTGGTCGATCCCCGACGGCGACGACGACCAGGGGTGGCTTGTGTCGCCGGATCCGGGGGAGGGGGGTGCAGCGTATCGGTGGAAGAGGGTGGAGGCGCCCTGCGACGCAATTCCGCCTACATATTTGGCCAGAACCGTTGGCGGCGGACGGGCGGAACCAATGGCGGGCGGCGGCGGAAGGAGGTGGGGAAAGGATGCGGGCTGAAATGTACCTCCCGCTAACCGCTTTCCTAGGATACGGAACACCGTAGGGGCGAGGCGGAAACCTGCGTATTCGCGAGTTGGGGCCGAGATTGCCGAAAAAGGCTTTCGCCCCGCTTTATAAATAAAGCAAACCGCCACAGAGCATACAAACCCACACAAGTCCACACACACACAAGTCTCACGACAAAGTACATAGGTTCTGCTGAGGGCACAGCTCAACAAGCCCAGAAGGAAAGAAAAAACAATATCATCAATCGGTTCTGCTGAGGATAAAGTACATAGGTTCTGCTGAGGGCCGAGATTTTGCCGTGCCCTTCAAAAATATTTACGGGTCGGACGCGTTTACGGATCTGGTTGGGCAGCTTTATCCGCGTCGATCTATATTTTGGCGGTTATTTTTCGGGTCGCAGCTTTACACGGGGTCTGCTAGATGGCGACAACGACGGTGACATGAAGGAATAAATAAATAAATAAATAAAAGGGTCATGCGGTGCCGGCTCGCGTGCCCAGCCTTCAGGCCGGCCCAGCTAGCACAAGCCCGTTTGGCCAGCTCTGATTGGCCCCGTCCGTCTCTCTTCTTCGTTTCCTCATCCACTACTACGCTCGCGACCCGAGTCCCACCAGTCCTCTTTCCGCAACCTCCGACGTGCCGCCCCGTTCGTCCCAGAGGCGCGGCGGGCATAGAGGCTGGAACACGCGCCTCACAATCTCCTCAGTACCACCAGCAGGGTATCAGCAGCCAGCAATCAAATCCTCCCTCACCAGGATGCTCCCCACGCTACTCGGCGGCTACCTCACCGTCTCCGCGCTACCGCACCCAACCGCGACAGCGACTCCGCGCGCACGCGTACTCCCTGGTCTCAGGCCCTCCTCCCGCCTCGTCGCCCGCCGAAGCGCAGGGGAAACTGTACACGCAACGGCCACAGAAGAGGAGGAGCAGGAGTGGAAGGAGCTCCAGGAGGAGGGGCTCCCGATGCGGGGGCAGCACGCCGAGGATGACCACGACCACGACCCCGAGATCGCGGACATTATGGGGGATTACTTCGACGACCCCAAGAAAGCCCAGTCCCGTGTGAGCACTGAACTGATTATCTCCCCATCCCCCCTTTTCTATGGCTTGTCCCTAATGATGGGTCTGTTTCTTTGATCGGGTAGATGGAGGAAAGGATAAAGAAGAAGCGGCACAAGATCGTGCAGGCCAAGACCGGCTCGCCCAATCCCATGAAGGTCGTCTTCAACAAGTAATTATGTCTTCCATACTCCCTTTTTTTTTGACGAAAGACAGCAGCGACACGTAATTTCTGTCTTTCAACTACGCCTACTCTTTATACTCCCTCCGTTCGGAATTATTTGTCACAAAAATAGGTGTATCTACAACTAAAATACATCTAGATACATTCATTTTTTAGACGAGTAATTCCGAACGGAAGGAGTATTTATAAAGAGCACTATTCTGAATTGTATCTCAATCTTCTTCCCGGCACAGAAAGAGGGTAAACTTCATTCTGAGAAACACGAGTTCTTTTTTTTAGAATCACAGTACAGACGCTCACAAGCACATACATACACTCACCTGTATGAACATGAGCAAGCCTCCCACTGAAAGAACATTCCGCCTTTATGAGACACCAAAGCGTCAAACTTGAGTTTAATACCTCGTGGGCTCAGGGTACCACTGTCCTCCTATCCATCCAACCACAGGTTGGTTCTCGAGAAACATGTTTTTTTTTCTTCCTTTCCATTAAGAGGTGTGAAGAATACAAGGTAAGGGATTACAACTGGCACTCACAAGCCTAAGAGATCAGGTGTGATGGATGATGCCAATGATGCTCTCGGTTGGCGTCGATGATCCGGTTGTGTCGTTGATTGTCTTGTGATCTTGTCAGTGGCCAGGTTGTCCACCGGTGCCCGGTGTGGGGTTTGTAATCTAGGTTTTCGTCTGGCTTTCCTCTAATTAACCAGGCAACTCTCTTCTTAATTGGTGAAAATAGCAAATCTTTGCCTAGTTTTAAAAAAACAAGCGTAAGAGAAAAGCTGCACTGAGACAACGAGCGCCAAAAAGAAGGAAACAGAGGGCCGTCCTCTCCATTGTCCTCAGAGGTTGCATAGGAACACCACAGCTGTATGCTAAGAGCTCCAATCTGCGACACCAAACCCTGATGCCTGGAGGCTATTGGCGCAGCCAAAGGGCAACGAGTGACTAAGTCCACACCCGAACCAAGAGTTGTATACGACTGAAGCTACATCACAACAGTGGTGCTGCCATCGAAATCCAAGGGCATCAAGGACCGAGTCCAGCTCCTCAAAAAAAGAAAAAAAAAGAAAAAAAAAAGAGTCGAGTCCACATCTCTTTTTTTGAGGTAAAGTCGAGTCGAGTCCACATCTGGATTGCTTCACCATGCACAACCGACCGTCGATATGTTATCCTTGCAATCTGCATAGCTTTTCGATCCAGTTTCCCTTATAAACTGGATCAGTCTCCTTTTGAAATGATATCATTTTCAGGTGGGGCTCCCCCCTTTATCAGTAAAAAAAAACATGCACACCCACCATCCTGATCGCAGACGGAAAACTCCGGTACCTCTAGACCACATCAAGATGACGCCAACTAGAAGAAGATCAGCCACGGCCTCAAGAGGCGCACGACACATGGCGCCGCCATCGTCCAATTGAGAAGCAGCCGGATAGAGGGTTCCCTTGGAGCATTCGAGAAGGAATGCGACACTATCCTCGACGACACCTTCAGGAAGGTGACAGATTGACCCATGCTTTTGCTGGCAGCCACCCTATTCTGAGCCAGACATAGGCTGGCCACACCAACCTACCACCACCACACCGCGCATCGAAGACCTTCCACCCCATGTGCCCGACAAGCTGATAGACGCAAAGGTGTCCCGTCTTTCGATGAGATGATGGATTTCGCTTTGGTGGAAGTCGACTTTGACGATCCGACTACGAACGTGCGAGGACGTCGCGCCTTAGCAATCGCTAAACCAACTCCGAGAGGTTATTGACCACGCCGGAGCACGATCAACTCCGAGAGGTTATCTCCAGCAAGTTTATATTTAGCATTCATACGTTCAATGTTTTCCTTAGTTAACTCATGCATTTTTAAAATCAATTCAGCACGTTGTTTAGCATCAAAATTAACCTTCTCCGAAGATGGAAGAGGCAACAAATCAATAGGTGCACGAGGTAGAAAACCATACACAACTTCAAAAGGGCACATCTTAGTAGTAGAATGCAATGAACGATTATAAGCAAATTCAATATGAGGCAAGCATTCCTCCCACATTTTCTTATTATTCTTCAAAACAGCCCTAAGCATAGTAGACAATGTTCTATTGACTACTTCAGTTTGTCCATCAGTTTGGGGGTGACAAGTAGTACTAAAAAGCAGTTTAGTCCCCAACTTAGCCCATAAACATCTCCAAAAGTGGCTAAGAAATTTAGTATCACGATCTGAAACAATAGTATTTGGCACACCATGCAAGCGAATAATTTCACGAAAGAACAAATCAGCAACATTAACAACATCATCGCTTTTATGACATGGTATAAACTGTGCAATTTCGAGAATCTATCCACGACAACAAATATGCTATCCCTCCCCTTCTTTGTTTGAGGTAAACCTAAAACAAAGTCCATAGATATATCCTCCCAAGGAACACTAGGTACAGGCAAAGGCATATATAAACCATGAGGATTGAGTCGTGACTTAGCTTTTTGACATGTAGTGCAGTGAGCAACAAAGCGCTCAACATCCCGTCTCATCTTTGGCCAAAAGAAATGTGTAGCAAGTACGTCCTCCATCTTCTTCATGCCAAAGTGTCCCATTAGTCCTCCTCCATGCGCCTCCTGCAACAACAAAAGATGAACGGAGCTAGCTGGAATGTATAGCTTGTTAGCACGGAACACAAATCCATCATTAACGACGAACTTGTTCCAAGCTGTTCCTTCTTTACAATTCTGCAATACATCTTTAAAATCAGCATCATGCACATATTGATCTTTGATGGTCTCAAAACCAAATATTTTGAAGTCAAATTGTGAAAGCATAGTATAGCGACGAGACAATGCATCTGCAATAACATTTTCTTTACCCTTGTTGTGTTTAATGACATAAGGGAAAGTCTCAATGAATTCAACCCATTTAGCATGTCTACGATTCAGTTTAGCTTGACTTTTAATATGTTTCAAAGATTCATGATTAGAATGTGTAACAAATTCTTTGGGCCATAAATAATGTTGCCATGTTTCTAAAGTCCGAACAAGAGCATATAATTCTTTATCATAAGTAGAATAATTCAGACTAGGCCCACTCAATTTTTCAGAAAAGTATGCAACAGGTTTGCCATCTTGTAATAACACACCTCCTAATCCAATTCTGCTAGCATCACATTCAAGCTCAAAAGTCTTATTAAAATCGGGAAGTTGGAGTAAAGGAGCATGTGTCAACTTATCTTTCAACACCGTGAAGGCTTCTTCCTGTGCGGTACCCCAAACAAAAGGCACATCCTTCTTTGTAAGCTCATTGAGAGGTGCAGCAATGATGCTGAAATCTCTCACAAAACACCTATAGAATCCAGCGTGACCAAGAAAACTCCTCACTTGTGTGACCGTTTTGGGCTGCGACCAACTCTCAATAGCTTCAATCTTGGCTTTATCAACTTCAATTCCCTGTGGAGTAACAACATAGCCAAGAAAAGACACTCGGTCGGTGCAAAAGGTGCACTTCTCAAGGTTACCAAACAAACGTGCATCACGTAGAGCATTAAAAACAGCACGTAAATATTCCAAATGTTCCTCCAAAGATCTGCTATAAATCAATATGTCATCAAAGTAAACTACCACAAATCGTCCAATGAAAGCACGTAAAACTTCGTTCATTAATCTCATGAAAGTACTAGGTGCATTAGTTAACCCAAAAGGCATGACTAACCACTCATATAATCCAAACTTAGTTTTAAATGCTGTTTTCCATTCATCTCCCAATTTCATACGAATTTGATGGTAGCCACTACGCAAATCAACTTTGGAGAATATTGTAGAGCCACTCAATTCATCAAGCATATCATCTAGCCTAGGAATAGGATGACGATAACGAATAGTAATATTATTAATGTCTCTACAATCAACACACATACGTGATGTACCATCCTTTTTCGGCACTAGAATAATAGGAACAACACAAGGACTAAGGGATTCGCGTATATAACCTTTGTCGAGAAGCTCTTGTACTTGACGCATAATCTCCTTCGTCTTCTCTGGATTGGTACGGTATGGTGCACGGTTTGGCAGTGAGGCACCGGGAATTAAGTCAATCTGATGCTCAATCCCTCGAATAGGTGGTAATCCCGGTGGCACGTCTTGTGGAAAGACGTCAGCGAACTCCTGCAAAATGTTAGTGACAGCAGGAGGCAAAGAGGAAGGCACGTCCTCGAATGAAAATAATGCCTCTTTGCACACAAAAGCATAGCAAACAGATTTGCTGAAATCTAGCTCATCAATATCAGATTTGGTGGCAAATAAACATGCACTTTTCAATTTAATTTCAGAAGCAACACTAGATGGCTTATTATTAGGCTTCATTTGTTGCTCAAATTCTTTTGCCACAATCTGATTTTCACTCTTATTCTTCTCCTGTTTTGCTTTATTAGCTCTATTAATATCATCTTTCAAAATGGAATCATGAGTCATAGGAAGCAAAGTAATATTTTTATCCTTATGAACAAGAGTATAGTGATTGTTTCTACCATGGTGTACAGAATTTTTATCAAATTGCCATGGTCTACCAAGTAATAAGGAACATGCTTACATAGGTACCACATCACAATCAACATAATCAGCATATGTAGAGATACTAAAATGCACACGAACAGTACGTGTTACCTTAACCTTGCCGCTGTTGTTGAACCATTGGATGTAGTAAGGATGTGGATGTGGTCTTGTGGTGAGAGAAAGCTTCTCCACCATCTTCATGCTAGCCAAGTTGTTGCAGCTCCCTCCGTCTATTATGACACGCACAAAACGTTCCTTCACAACTCCCTTGGTATGGAACAAATTGTGCCTCTGATTTTGCTCAGCTTGTGTGACCTGCACACTCAAAACACGTTGAGCAACTAAACATTCATACCTGTCAGCGTCTTCAGGAGCCATGTATTG
>NW_025225995.1:9076-10714 GCF_018294505.1 Triticum aestivum | reverse complement strand
GTCTCATGATCAGAATCATCTTCACCATGTTCTTCACGTGTAATAAGAGCCAAAGTCTCCTCATCATAGTCACTAGCGGACTCATATCCACCATCCGCGGTAGCAATCATCACACGCGGAGATTTGCATTCTCTTGCATAATGACCTCCTCCGTTACAACGACGGCAAATAATATCACTTGTGTGCCCTATTGATGCAATGGAAGAAGAAGAACTCTGTGCAGGCCCAGCAGGTGCGCTCTTGGCAGATAATGGTGGTTGTGCCTGTTTTCTTGTATCACGACTGGAGGAGGCACCTGATTGAGGTGCTGGTGCAGTTGAAGTAGAAGATGCACGCGGTGTCCATGATGAAGGTCGGCCTGCAGAAAAGTTAGATCGCACCAATGCTTGTCGATCCTGCACTTCACGTTCAGCTTTACAAGCAAGATGGAATAAACGAGTGATATTAGTATACTCCTTATAGTCTAGAATGGTCTGAATCTTTCTATTTAATCCACCCAGAAAACGTGCAAGCATAGTTTCATTCTCCTCGACAATACCACATCTAATCATGCCAGTTTGTAATTCCTGATAATATTCTTCTATAGAATTTTTCCCTTGTCTTAAACGCTGCAATTTTTGAAGCAATTCACGTTGATAATATGGTGGAACCCAACGCGTACGCATAGCAGTTTTCAAAGCAGCCCAAGTAGTTGGAATAGGATATAATCTACAATGTTCAGACCACCATACACATGCAAAACTAGTGAAAGCACAAACAGCAGCAGCAACCCGTCTCTCCTCCGGATATTGTAAACATGTAAAACGTTGTTCAGTTTCTAACTCCCAAGTAAGATATATATCAGGAACATATCTACCCTCAAATGGTGGAATATTCAATTTCAGTTTAGGAATATGGACATCATCTCATACCTGAGGTGGTGGTGCAGGCCTAGCATTACGAATATATACCTGAGGTCGACCTGCTGGTGGTGGTGCTGGTGGGTGCACGTAGTTCTGATTTTGATCAACCTCATCCTCATAATCGCCCGCATACTCATCATCCTCCTGGGTACCAGCAGCAGCAGTAGCAGGAGCCAAAGAAGCATCAATAACAGGAACAGCAGCACCAGAAGTTTGGCCATCCTCAATAGGAACACGCTTCGCTCGTCCATACTGATTCGGAAGGAGGCGTTGTTGTTGGTGTTGCAGAGGTGCGATAGGTGCAGTCGGCGGTGGTGGTGGTAAACGCGCGAGCAATTCATTAAACTTGCTATCAAGCTTTCTTTCGAACGTCTTCTCCATGCCATCTATCTTCTCCATGGCCTCGTCAAATCTGTTTAGCACATCTTGCACCTGTCCACTCATCATTTGCTGAAATTTATCATGTAGCTGTTTGTTCGTCAGGTTCTCTCAATCAGTCTCATCGGCTTGTGATCCTACCATGCTTAGCAGCAAATAGAAACACACAAGAATATGATCCTACAGACTACTAAGAAGTGGTGGTGGTGTATCACAAACCCGTCAAGCAAATCTCAAATTCTTACCAGTTCTTACCCAGCAGCAGGTGGTGATCGGTAACCGTTGTAGTCAAAACTCTCAAAGCTTGGATAGAGCGATTACCAGGGAGAGTCAAACGCACGACGTAGATGTATGTGGA
>NW_025225995.1:0-8630 GCF_018294505.1 Triticum aestivum | reverse complement strand
TTTTTTTTGGCTTTTTCGTGGACTGTAGGTATGAAGAACAGACTCGATCTAAACTACGAAAAACTGTAAAATCTCACCGAGCAACCTGGAAATCTGATACCACTTGATAGACGCAAAGGTGTCCCGTCTTTCGATGAGATGATGGATTTCGCTTTGGTGGAAGTCGACTTTGACGATCCGACTACGAACGTGCGAGGACGTCGCGCCTTAGCAATCGCTAAACCAACTCCGAGAGGTTATTGACCACGCCGGAGCACGATCAACTTGACCACGAGGGTCTGTTTCCTGCGAGCAAACGAAGAACAAGCAAGAATCTGAGATTGCAATCTGGATATTGCGAATATAAGATAAAAGCTTTATTGATCAAGGTGGGGTTCCGTGACCCCTTTGTCTGGTCGTTGAACACAAACGAAGTACGCGAAGTTGCAGCTATGGCGAACTTTTAATCTAAACAAAACCCAAAGTCTAAACGATGCCCTAAGGGCTGTATATATGGAGGAAGAGGGGGGAATTTCATGGCCCTTGGTGGAGGGGTCCGAAATCAACCCTATCTCTTGTTTCCCCACACATACGGACTCTAAAAATAGCATATACTTATGTATTTCGAAATTACATGGGCCTGGCCCAATAATAAGGTGACGCAGCACCTATAATAGCCTCGGGACGAAATTTATGAAGTGGCATCTTGTATATTTCGTCCAAGGCTTCATGCACCCATTATGGTGGCTTCAAAGTCTTGAAATCATCACTTGTAACTCCATTCTTGTTCCCCTTGCGCATGCCATCATCTCCATGCTTGTTCGTGCTCCAATGTCCATCCTTCTCCAAGCTAGGCCCTTCATTTGTAAGCAAAACAAATGTATCCAATTTAGGCAACATCATATTCTCATGAACATTAGAATCATTACCAAGAAACGAAAGTACCTGGTAATTTAGTTGGCGTGCACGAACTCTAGTAATTGGTCCAGTATGTATAGCAGCAGGGGCTGTGGGTGTAACAATTGTATTGATGTCCTCATCACAAGCGCCACCACAACCAAGGAAGCATGACATTGTGGCTTAGATTTGCCATGCGCCGAGCCACCCATAACCCGACGCGCCACCACAGGCCATTGCCCCGAATTCGGGCGCTACAAGTGAGCACCCGCCGCCGCACTGGCTACTATCGTCCCCACGAGCACGACAACTATCGTCGTGACCATCAGGTCCAGGCACCGGGGCCTGGATCCCATGCGAGTCGAACCGCCCCATGGTCAGCCGCACTCGACCTCCTTGTCATGCTGACGAGTAGGCTGCCACAAGATTCGCCGCCCACTGCTGCCCCGGCTTTTGCCAGCATGCTGCGAGCAGGTTGCGCCGGCCAAGGCGACGGGCCACACGCGAAGGGAGGTCGCCTTGCCGCTGCCATCCGCCGAGCCGGGCTTAGGCCGTCGGCCTCATCCGGTAGCGGTCAGGGCTGGAGGTTGAGGAGGAGAGCGATGGGGCAGCGGCGGCTAGGGTTCGCGCATGCCGCCCCCCTTGGAGAGTGAGGCGAGCACAACTATAGTGCTAGGTGCAACAGGACGTGGAATATTTACACCCGAGCTCAAATGCTCCCGGTGAACAGTAAAATCGGGAAAAATAGTAAACAAATTCAAAAAATTCTGATTTTTTTGTGGTAACCTTTGACAAATTTTCTACGTGCTTGCAAAAATTTATCATGAATGAACATTCCTGGAAGTCGTGGAAAAAAATTGATACTCCAAAAATGCTATTTTTTGAAAGCATTTTGGAGTACCGATTTTGTTTTTTTTTTGTAAATTTTCAAGCATAGAAAACATTTGTCGAAGGTTACAACAAAAAAAAATTCAGAAATTTTTGAATTAATTTTCATTTTCTTTCAATTTACTGTTCACCCGAGATGAGCAGAAGAACACTTTCGGTGCAACAGTTTTTTTTCTTTCTTTTTTTTCGACTAAAGACAGCAGCGCTGTTAGGAGCTAGGGTTCTGCCCGGTCTTGGCTGTAGGCAGTAGGGGAAGGAGGGGGCTGGGCGAGGCGATGAGCGGCCGTGCCGGCGGTTGGGCGCCATCGCGGGAGAGGAGGGTGGCGGCAGCGGCGCAAGGACAGATGGCGGCTAGGGTTCCAGCTCCTCTGGGAGCCGGGCAATAGAGATAATATTCTTATTGCTTAATTTCAAAAAGAGTCTTACAACCTATATTTATAACCTAGATAACTTGCATAAGAATTAACCTAAGATAACTTGCATAAGAATTAACCTAAGATAACTTGTGGGCTAAGATGCCCGGTGGGCCTAGCTAAACTGGCCATAACACTTCTCCCCGCCTGCACAAACAGCTCATCCTCGAGCTGTAAGGTGGGGAAGCGCTTGCGGAACTCCTCGAGGCGATCAGCCAGCGTCCAACACCTTCTCGACAGCGGGGGCGGTCAGGTCAGCGGCGACGGCGTCCTCCGGAACGTAGTCTGCAACCTCCAGGTAGAAGTCGCGGGCAGGCATGGCCGGGTGTGTAGGGGTCGTCGCAGTTGAAGCACAACCCTTGGCGGCGACGCTCGAGGAGCTCGACTGGGGTGAGCCGGCGGAACGGGCGTCCCGCGGTCGCGGCGAGGGGTGCCGTAGAAGCCTGCGCAGGCCGACCCGGCGCGGAATCCGGCCCGGGTCGCGACCCAGCGGTCCGGAACGGTGATTCCTGCTGGATGGCCACCGCGCGGCGGTCGAACGCGCGGGCGTAGTACATGGCCGACTGGAGATCCTGGGGTCCCCGAAGCTCCACGTCCACGCCGATGTGATCCGGAAGGCCACCGACAAAGAGGTCGGCCCGCTGCTGCGCCGTCACACCCGACGCATGGCATGCCAGGGCCTGGAAACAGTCGCGTAGTCCTGCACCGTGGAGGTGAAGGGCAGGCGGCCGAGCTCCGCCAGGCGGTTCCCGCGTACTGGTGGCCTGAAACGGAGAAGACACAGCTCGCGAAAACGATCCCACGGGGGCATGCCGCCCTCGTCCTGCTCGAGGGCGTAGTACCATGTCTAGGCGGCCCGCGAAGATGGTAGGAAGCCAGCCACGTGCGCTCCGACGCGGGCGTGCGCTGTCCGCGGAAGAACTGGTCACACTGGTTGAGCCAGTTAAGCGGGTCGTCCGAACCGTCGTACATGGCGAAGTCGATCTTGGCGAACTGGGGCGGCTGCTGGTGCGGCGCGCCATGGCCCACGGCCTCGGCGGTGCGGAGCGCTGAGGACGGCGCTCGGTCCATGGTGGGAAGGCCGGCGTAGTTCCCTGTGGCGCCCGACGCCTCGGGCTGCAACTGGGAATCCGACGGCGGCCGGGCCTCCGTGTAAGCCGCCGGCGGCCCGTGGAGCCAGCCGGGAAGCGGAGACGGTGACGAAGGAAAGCGGACCTCCTGGATCGGGAGTCCGCTCGGCGAGGACCGGCCCAGGCTAGGGCTGGGCGGGGGCGGTGGTGGCACCTGCACGGGTGCAGCCGGGAGGGACGGCGCGGCGGGGGACGACGTGGACGGCGCGGCCCAGATCAGCCACTGCGGGCCTTGGGCGGCGGCTGGCGGCGCGGGTGGCGCCGCGAGTGTCGGCGTCGGCCACTGTGGCCAAGGCGGCGCAGAAGCCGCCGGTGAGGGAAGCGCCGGATAGCCTCCAGTGATGGCCGTGCCTGCTAGCCCGCGGCCACGTCCCGGTGGAGCGGCGGGAACGGCCCGTACGGGCTAGCCAAGTATAGGCGGATACCCTGGACCACGACGACCAAGTCGTTGAGCACGCCGGCCATGGCCTCTGGCGTAAACTACTGCGGCACGGGTGGAGGCGACGGCGGCTGTTGTTGGACGGGGGGTGGCGGCTGGCCCTGGCCCGGCGTGGTGCCGGGTGCGGGGGAGATCGGCGCCGACAGCGAGGCCGTGGCGCCCGGCGATGAAGCGGCGGCGGCGGTGGAGTCGGAGGCAGCGGCGGTGGGAGAGTTGACGGGCAGCGGCGGTGGTGGTGGTGGCGGGTTTGGCAGCGGCGAGGACATGGTCGAAACCCGGGTACCTGATACCAAGGTGTTAGGAGCTAGGGTTCTGCCCGGTCTTGGCCGTAGGCAGTAGGGGAAGGAGGGGGCTGGGCGAGGCGATGAGCGGCCGCGCCGGTGGTTGGGCGCCGTCGCGGGAGAGGAGGGTGGCGGCAGCGGCACAAGGGCAGAGGGCGGCTAGGGTTCCGGCTCCTCTGGGAGCCGGGCAATAGAGATAATATTCTTATTGCTTAATTCCAAAAAGAGTCTTACAACCTATATTTATAACCTAGATAACTTGCATAAGAATTAACCTAAGATAACTTGCATAAGAATTAACCTAAGATAACTTGTGGGCTAAGATGCCCGGTGGGCCTAGCTAAACCGGCCATAACAAGCGCTGTTTTCTTCCATACCCATACATGCACCATGTGTACAAGATGTATTCACGATCTTTTGCTAGTGTAATTAATTTGTGTTTTTTGTTGCCTGTGCTAGGTTTGATTTCTCCAATTCATATATATGGTTTGAGTTCTACAATGCTCTATTGCCAAAAGATGTGAAATTAATTTGTGATGTGAGTTCTTTCATTTTTCCTTCAAAATAAAGTACTCGTGATGCTTTATGTAGCAGCTAATATATTCACATGATGTTGCAATTTTCGTTTTTATTGTGCTTGCAGACTCTGCGATCATGGCATATACTTGGACGCCTTGGTGGGTGCAATTCCATGAATATGCAGGTAAACTTATTGCACCAGATGTACGGCCCCTTCTGAAGTTTGTAGAGAGCAAATCCTTTGTTTTCTTGCTCATATACTTCAACTATGATGATACTACGGTATGAGAATCTTTATATCAGCTAATTATGAGACATTTGTCATTTTGAAACTGGTAGATGACCTTACGTGGCTCACCACACAGCTAATTCATAGTGTTCACTTTCACTATACTATGGTGTTTGCTGAAATGGCTGACATAAAAAGAATATAACACCTAACATCTGCTATTATCTTGGATATTGTGGTCACTTCAGTTCTTCAATTGGACTTTCCTACTTTGCAGTAAGAAACTACTGTTTCTTTGCAGCTATCACAGTTGAGTTTAGATTGTAAAAGACCAACTTATGATGCTCTTGAAGCAGCAAACACCACACCAACATCCTTTTACAACATTGGTGATCTAGAGATTCAAGAGAACCTAGCACGTGTCTGGTGTGGATTCTTTCTCTAGCCCTTATTACAAACTGTTGATTGCAATTTTTTTCATGTTGGCATGTGAGTTATGGCAGGGTAATTTGAACAGGGTTGTCATTCCAGAGTCTGATTTCATGATTGTTCTATCTGGCTTCACAACATTCTTTATTAAATGACATTGTCAGTTGTTTGTATAAGCAAGATTTTGCAAAGTACAACATTACATGCAACAGAGCATTTGCAACATAAAGACCATTGAATCTGGGTGTAATTTTCAGAAATCAGTTGGTGCGACCTCAGACTTTTAACCAAATTTGTTGGTGCAATAAGCCTGCTATGACTTATTGCATGTATGTCAAATCAGTTTGTACGACGTCCCAACTCTGACTGAAATTGTTACTAGTTCCACTTATGACAAGCATCTGAATTGTATGAACTATCCATTTATCTAATATACTGTACATTTGTGCAACATCTACTGGAACACTAAACTGTTCCATATTTCAACCCTGAACACTAAACTATACCTTTGTGCAACACCTTCATTAAATGACATTTATCATACTAATATATTTTTTCTCAGGCTTGTGTGGCTGCTTGAGTCAGAAATATCCAGTCCCTTTAATTAAAATAGATCTATCTGACAGAAAATATTATGCATCTTGTACTTGTTCAATATGTAGTTGCATTTGACATCAGCCTTGACTCTTAGTTTTGATCTTATTGATCTCCCCAGGGTGGACATTGGTATTCAAGATCCATTGCTTTTGGACATCCTGCTTAATTCATTAACCACCATAAATTCGGAGTGAGACTCTGAACCTTGAACTTCATTTTTCTTTTGAGGAATCATTTGTTGCTATTTTATCATTGTTGTTATATACTGCACTCTTATGGGTTTCAGCTCTAGCCTACCCCAATTTGTTTGGGACTAAAGGCTTTGTTCATCAGGATCTGAACACTAGGATGATGCAGTTGGATCCTTAGATATACTTCACATTATGTGTATTCCCTCTGTCTTTCTGTTTTGCATGCCTCATGAAAGTCATGTCTGCGAAATATTAATTTGGAATCATGGTGTAGCATCTGTTGAACAAATTAAAATGGAACGGAAGGCACTAGTTCTTACCTAGTTATGTGTGTAGGGTATTTACTGTTAGAGTCCATGTAGTCTTTTGTATTTACCCCATTGTATAAGGGGTTTCCTGCATATATTTCCTACACCTGTACATGTATATATATACTGGCCTATGGCCTCATTGGAATACAAGTTGCATATTCCTATCATGGTATTAGAGCCTAGGTTTTTTTTAGCACGCGCAACTCGTGCTTGACCCTCTTCTCGTCACCGCCGCTGCCGTGTTTCCTCTGGTCCGGCTGCAGGTTTCTCCTCTCTCCCCCCGCCACCAACCCCATCGCCAGGCCCGCTCCTCCCGCTCGCCAGATCGCCCGTGGAAGCAGCGCTCGTTTAGCCTTCTCGGAAGTTAGCACACGAGATACAACAAGAGCATGATCAAGATCTTTTTTTAACTTAGCATGGTCATCGTTGTGTGACTCCTCAAGAGCCAAACGATGCCCACGCTCTTCCTCAAGAGCATTAGAGAGATCCGATATCTCATCGGTATAGTCACGACTATGACCTTCCATCTTAGAGATGGTTTCTTCATGAGCCTCGATCATGTCATTGGCTTCACCAAGTTGTTCCAAGAGAGCAACGAAGTGCTTCTTGGATTTGCCCTTGAGCTTACTCATAAAAGACTCAAATTCATTTACTTCCTCATTAGACCCCTCACTTTCATCAATGTCATCCGTCAAGGAGGGATTAGTAATGATGGTGGTTTTGATATTGGGGGCTACCTTGTTGATGGCTTTAGCCATGAGACACTTGGCGGTGATGTTCTCATTGGGCGAGTCGAAGAGGGACACCCGTGGAGTTGTGGCAATGGCAACGGAGGCCATGGGCATGGCTTCACTATCTTTATCATCATCGTCATCCTCATGGTACTCTTCTTGAACTACCAACCCTCGAGTAGGAGTCTTTTTGGTGAAGTTGTTCTTGTTTGGGAAGGACTTGGCTTTGTCTTTTCGGATGAGCTTGCCACCATTGTCTTCCCGCTTCTCGTAAGGGCAATCCACAACAAAATGGCTCACATTGCCACAATTGTAACATGTTCTCACACGTTGCTTGCCCTTGAACCCACTTGAGTTGTTCTTGTTGAAGTTGGGCCTTGTGTTCTTGCTTCAAAATTGCCTTGAAGGAAGAGCCATGTGCTCATAATAATTATATTTTGTATTTTCGGGGTTGCTCTCCTCATCTTCCTCTTCTTCCACAATAACCTTGGCCTTCAAGGCAAGGTTGGGCTTCTTTGCTGTTTGAGAACGCAACACCACATTGTCAGCGGTTTTGTCTAATATCCTCATTGCCACAAACTCATCCAACACTTCATTTGAGGTCAAGGAGTGGAAGTCCGGTCTTTGACGGATGACGGAGGACATGGCCTTGTGGTAAGGCATCATTGCTTTGAGGAACTTGCGCTTGATCCAATTGTCATCCGTGTCCTTGCTCCCATGATCTCGGAGTGAGACCGCGAGTTTGGTTACTCTCCGAAAGAGCTCACGAGGTTCTTCATCTTCTTTCATTGCAAACTCATCGGCTTCATCTTGCACCACTTCATAGTTGGAGCGTTGAATGCTTGTGCTTCTCTTATAGAGGGAAACAACACAATGCCATGCATCTTTGGCCATGGCGAAGGGTCGAAGATGAGGGAGATCTTCGGGTGGAACCGCATCTTGAATGATGAAGAGAGCATTCTCATAGAATTGATTATCGACGGCTTCTCTAGGGGTGAAGTTGCTCTGGTCATGTTGATGAAAACCTTCTTCAACGATTCTCCAAAGATTAGTATTCACATGATTTAAATGACGCTTGAAGCGATAAACCCAAGAATCAAAGTCCTCATTTTTCACAATCTTAGGAGGAGGACCGACATGATTTAAATGAGTAAAGGGAATCGGTCCTCCATAGATTGGAGGTTCCACATTGGCAAAGATGCCGGTGCCATTTCTACCACTTAGTAGAAGGACCCTTTTCACTAGTAGCTTCCCCCTTGTCGGAGTTAGCATCCGTCACCTTGTTAGTGGGATCACCCACTTTCATCGGCAAGGTAGATAGTTTAAGTCCTTCTAAGAATTTATTAAACATGCTTTCAACCTCGGTTGTCATGGAGGTTTTCAATGTGTCCAAAGCCACATTGAATTCCTCACGAGAAACCGCGGTTCCCCCATCGGCCATAGACGAGCTCGGATTCACACCGGAGTGCTCCTCCACACCGTCTACGGTGTCAACCATACTCTTCGGACGGCAAAGTCCTTAATAAAGAGATGAGGCTCTGATACCAATTGAAAGGATCTGAAAGGATCGATATAGTTGACTAGAGGGGGGGGGGG
>NW_025225994.1:0-3499 GCF_018294505.1 Triticum aestivum | reverse complement strand
AGGTCGCGCGCCCTTGCTTACCCATCACGATTAGCTCATGCGAGAACAAGGCACCAAGATCCACGGGAGGTGACGTACACGGGACCGGTCCGTGAGCTAGAGCTCACCTGCTTGGGTTTAGCAATGCTGCATGGACGGACCCGAGCACAGGCGCCGTGCCAGTCCTTAATCATGAGGCGGTCGTGGGAGGGCTTGCAAGGGCGCAAGACGTTCTTAGCAACGAAGCACCAGTCACGCAGTCGGTAATTCGAAAGTAGTTTGCAAAGGCTTGTAACTGGCTCTCATAAAATGCAAAAGAGATACACGCCATAGGGACAGACCCACAAGGCTTGGGGATGATGCAGCCTGAGGGGTGCCCCCAAACTGAACGAACTAGGGAGATATCACCTGATTCCATTGCTGAAGAGTTGTTGAAGTAGCCAAAAAACGCGTGTTGCTGAAGCCGTTCCTCATGAGCCGCTCTGGTGCCAGGCCTCGGGAGGCGCGGACGGACCAGAAGGCTCCTGGGGTGCTCCTCCATCTCCGCCAGGATCGCCTGGCGCCTGTCCTTCGAGTCCACTTGAGCGTCCCTCGTGCAGCGTTGGAACACCTCAACCACGCCCACAAGGCCGAAAGGCATGCAGACGTAGCTGTGAGGCGGTCCCTCGCATCGGCCGACACGAGACGGCCACATGAGCTGCCGAGATGTGGCCTTGTTGAGCCAAGGGATGTCGATGCAGACGCAAAACTCTTTACCCTCTCTAGGGCAGTGAGTTCTGCCTCGCGGTAGGCGACGATCGCCTTGTAGAACCTTTCCTTCCTGAATCTCCTCGACCGCCTCGCTGATGAACTCCTAAACCCCTGGTGCCTCACGCCTGCTGCCTTCTCCTGGGAAGCGTGCTCTGAAGAGTGCCTCCACATGGTGCCCAAGCGGTGCTCTCGCGACATTGGCCAGGTCTAAGGCCCTCCAGAGGAGAGCCCCCGAGCCCAGCCTGAGAGGCGCGCCGGGCGTGCCTTCCTATACGATGGGTGAAGGTGCCACGTCCTGAGACGCGAGGCTCAGCGCTGCGTCCTCAAGTGATGCTTCCTCATGAGACCCCTGGCTCAGATGCAGCTTCTTTGTCTTGGGGGCGACCTCAGGAGGGAGGGCACCATCTTCGTCTTCAGGGTTCTCAACTGCTGCAGCTTGGAAAGCACGCTCGAGGGAGCACACCGCATCCTTCTCTTGGCATGCGACCGTGATGATGCCGCCGCTTCCGGGCATCCTGAGGATGTTGTATCCGTGGTGCGTGGCCACCATGAACTTGGCCAGCGATGGGTACCCGAGGATGGTGTTGTTGGGCTGGCGAATGTCGGCGACGTCAAAGTCGATGAGCTCGGTGCGGTAGTTGTTGCTCTCGCCGAAGGTGACCGGGAGGTGAACCTGCCCGATCGGGTGTGTCGATCCATCGGTCACTCCTGAGAATGGCTTGGTGGGGTGCAACTGGTAGTATGGCACTTGGAGTCTGTCGAATGTCTGAACAGAGAGAACATTGAGCCCTGCTCCACCATCAATGAGAGTCTTGGTGACGGTTATGTTGCTGATGACGGGGGAGCAGAGCATGGGGAGCGCGCCAACGATGGACGCGCACTTGAGCCAGTCTGAGGAGTCGAAGGTGATGGGGCACTTGGACCACTTGAGAGGGCGAGTTGCCTCAAGCTTGAGGAGTGCCACATTGACCTCGCGCGCAAACTGCTTGAAGACACGGTGAGAAGCTGGGGCTTATGAGCCTCCCAAGATGCAAGCGATGGCTCGCGGCTCCTGGAAGCCCCTAGCCCCCTCGTCCTGGTGGTGAACTTCATTCCTTCTTCGCGGTGGAGGCAGAGGAGGCAAGGCCGCATTGCCCTGAGGGCGATCCTCACGAGGCTCCTCCCTCCAGTTGCCCTCACGAGGCTGGTCCTGCCAGCGGTCCTCACGAGGCTGGTCGCGCCACTCCTAACGGTGGTCGCGTCCGTCCCAGCGTCCTCCTCCTCGGCCGCCTCCGTGACAGTAGCCCCGATCATTCCGCTTGGGGCGTCAACCGAGGCGCCCATCGCGGAGAGCCCTGAGCTCCTGGCAGTCGCTGGTGTTGTGGCTGTAGACGTTGTGGAAGGCGCAGAAAGGCCGCTTGCCCTTGGATGACTCGGGGTGGTTGCAGCTGCGCTTGGTCTCTGGCTCTGCTGCGAGCACGGCTGGCCCCTTGCGCTCCGTATCCTTGGTCTTGGTCTTCTTGTCTTCTGGATCAGCATCAGGGAGCTCGAGGAGGGGGAGATGTCCCTCCTCGGCCCTCGCGCACTTGTTACACCCACAGCCCTTGCTGCTATACATACTGGACCAATTACTAGAGCTCGCGCACGCCAACTAAATTACCAGGTACTTTCGTTTCTTGGTAATGATTCTAATGTTCATGAGAATATGATGCTGCCTAAATTGGATACATTTGTTTTGCTTACAAATGAAGGGCCTAGCTTGGAGAAGGATGAACATTGGAGCAAGAACAAGCATGAAGATGATGGCATGCGCAAGGGGAACACGAACGGAGTTACAAGTGATGATTTCAGGTCTTTGAAGCCACCATAACGAGTGCATGAAGCCTTGGACGAAATATACAAGATGTCACTTCATAAATTTCTTCCAGAGGCTATTATAGGTGTTGCGTCACCTTTTTATTGGGCCAGGCCCATGTAATTTCGAAATACATAAGTATAGGCTATTTTTAGAGTCCGTATGTGTGGGGAAACAAGAGATAGGGTTGATTTCGGACCCCTCCACCAAGGGCCACGAAATTCCCCCTCTCTTCCTCCATATATACAGCCCTTAGGGCACCGTTTAGACTTTGGGTTTTGTTTAGATTAAAGTTTGTCATAGCTGCAACTCCGCGTACTTCGTTTGTGTTCAACGACCAGACAAAGGCGTCACAGAACCCCACCTTGATCAATAAAGCTTTCATCTTATATTCGCAACATCCAGATTGCAATCTTAGTTTCTTGCTTGTTCTTTATTTGCTCGCAGGAAACAGACCCTCGTGGTCAGGTTGATCGTGCTCCGGCGTGGTCAATAACCTCTCGGAGTTGGCTTAGCAATTGCTAAGGCGCGACGTCCTCGCACGTTCGTAGTCGGATCATCAAAGTCGACTTCCACCAAAGCGAAATCCACCATCTCATCGAAAGACGGGACACCTTTGCCTCTATCAAGTGGTATCAGATTTCCAGGTTGCTCGGTGAGATTTTAGAGTTTTTCGTAGTTTAGATCGAGTCTTTTCTTCATACGTATAGTCCATGAAAAAGCCACAAAAAATTAGGGTTAGTTCATCATATCCGAACCAGTCTGAGCCATTGCATAATCTTTTCTGTATTTGCGTTGTTGAATTTGCGGTTGCATCGTCGTGTCTAGTTGCTGGTCTTAGTGTCTAGTCCTTTAGAGTTTTGAGTTCTGTTCACAAGTTGTCACGCCGCTGCCGCATCATCATCATCACCGCTGCCATATACCACCATCGTCATC
>NW_025225993.1:0-3909 GCF_018294505.1 Triticum aestivum | reverse complement strand
CCCCCCCCCCGGGCCAATGCTTGTCTAAGTGTTGGTCCAAACCGAGCGATGTCCGGCGCCCCCTGGGCAACCAGGGTCTATGCCAACCCGACGTCTGACTCATCCGGTGTGCCCTGAGAACGAGATATGTGCAGCTCCTATCAGGATTTGTCGGCACATCGGGCGGTCTTGCTGGTCTTGTTTTACCATTGTCGAAATGTCTTGTAAACCGGTATTCTGAGTCTAATCGGGTCTTCTTGGGAGAAGGTATATCCTTCGTTGATCGCGAGAGCTTATCATGGGCTAAGTTGGGACACCCCTGCAGGGTATAATCTTTCGAAAGCCGTGCCTGCGGTTATAGGCAGATGGGAATTTGTTAATGTCCGGTTGTAGATAACTTGACACCAGATCCGAACTAAAACGCATCAACCGCGTGTGTAGCCGTGATGGTTTCTTCTCGGCGGAGTCCGGGAAGTGAACACGGTTTCTGTGTTATGTTTGACGTAAGTAGGAGTTCAGGATCACTTCTTGATCATTGCTAGCTTCACGACCGTTCCGCTTGCTCTCTTCTCGCTCTTATTTGCGTATGTTAGCCACCATACTTGCTTAGTCGCTGCTGCAACCTCACCACTTTACCCCTTCCTTTCCCTTTAAGCTTTGCTAGTCTTGATACCCATGGTAAAGGGATTGCTGAGTCCTCGTGGCTCACAGTTTACTACAACAATAGTTGCAGATGCAGGTTTATGTGATGATCTTGACGTGAGAGCGATGTTTGCTTGTCTTGGAGTTCTTCTTCTGCTTCTTCTTCGATCAGGGGATAGGTTCCAGGTCGGCAGCCTGGGCTAGCAGGGTGGATGTCGTTTGAGTTTCTGTTTGTGTTTCATCCGTAGTCGGATGATGCTCTAATGTATTGTGATGTTGTATTCGTGTGACATTGTATGCCTCTTGTATGTATCCCCATCTATTATGTAATGTTGATGTAATGATATCCACCTTGCAAAAGCGTTTCAATATGCGGGTCTATCCTTGGTGGGACCTTCGAGTTCCTTTTGGATAGGGTCGCATATTGGGCGTGACACCGGGGAAACCTCCTTCGTCCATCTGCTCTCTATGGTCTCGGTCTTGGGCGCTGCGCTGATTGTTTCTGTGTTTGTGGCTCTGATTTCCTGTCTCTGCCCTGCTAAGTGTGGCTTCGGCCCGTAGCTCTGACTGCCCACGCACAAGTAAGGGGTACAAAGGAGTGCCCCTACTTTAGTACACCGACACTGTTGTTGGGGATCAACCTTCAACATCTGAAGATCCTCCGACAAGCAGATACCTCAAGGTTGGCGACAACCTGTTTGCGAGCATCCCAGGCACGGCAAGCATTGGGGCGCCATCTGAAGGAGAGATCGTCGATGAGGATATCATTATCGCTACCGGGCTAAAGATTGTTAATGAACCATGCACCAACAATAGTGGATCTAAGAAGAGCATCTCCTCAAGACCATGAGCAACAATTTTCAGCAGCTCCAAGCACTTCACCGCAGTCGTACAGAAAGCTTGGACTCCAAAGTAGCAGTCATAGGAGTGGCACAAACAGATTTCCAGAATTCAAAGAGACACAAATCTGGTATGCTGAAGCTGACCAACTATCCGGATCAACTGACCAAGGACTAGGATAAGTTTGTGCTGGAGAAATCCAATGTTGAGAAGGCACATGAGGAAAACCAAATAGAGGATGGTAGTGGACGATGCTCACCTGAATAAGCGCAAGATTGGCCTTGACGCTCATGAGGAGGACCTTGCCACGTGCGAGGAAGCACTTGCCACCAAGCTCCGTGGCAAGGATGAAGAGATTGAAAAGCTTGTTGCACAGCGGACCCAGGAGCTGGAGCAGAAACACAAGGAGGGGCTCGAAGCTCAGGCTGCAGATCATGCTGGCAAGTTCGAGGAGGCTGTCAATGCTGCCAAGGGTGTAGAGACCGCCAAGAATGAGCTGGAAATCAAGGTCAAGAAGCTGGAGGCAGATCTTGAGGTCAGCATTAGACTCGATGCTCAAGGTTGACACAGATAAGACACTCTACAACTTGGTGGAGATGTAAACTTCCATATCTGCCAAAACCAAATATCTCACTTCAGCCAATGAATCAATTGCTAATCTGAAGCTAAAGCTGGAGAGGCTGGAGAAGTCCCTTGACGAAAGCATAGCTCATGAGAAGACCCTGACAAAGGACCTCCAAAATGAGAAGAACTTGCTCGCCAGTACCGCCAGCACTTATAAAGATTTTGAGAAGAAGATCTGGGCCGAGCGCCTTGTCGGTGCAGCTCAAAATCTCATTGCATAGCTGTCCAACATGGGTCTACAGAACTTCAGCAACTCCGCCGATGACAGGGTGAGTCCCAGTGCCAGACTGGCTATGTTCTTGAGAGTGTTGTTGATGCCCTCAACCTGCTCCAAGCCAACAGATCCACTTCTCCTACCGAGGAAGCCCGCAAGCTCTACCAGGCCGTCCACTTCAAGGTACTTGTCAAGGTTGGTTATCAGAACCCCGACACGGGCTTCACCATAGTCCTGGCAAGCTTGCCGAAGAATGCATACACCAAAGCAATTGAAGAAGCCATGAAACATATTGTTGATAGAGTGATCCAAGTCAAGAGAGTTGAAGGCCAGCATAGGGACTAGCCAGCTCGCTCCATCTTGTCACCAGCAGTCCATGTCAAAGACAATATATATCTTAAGCTAGAACTACGGCAACTATTGATGTAATATAAACTTGCTGTTATTGATGAATAAATATTATTTCCCCTGTTTAGTTTTGCTTTTGCATGTCTTGTACCCTACGCCGTGTTGGAAACTTGCATGTATGCACACTTCCTGCAGGCGCTTGTGGAACGGGTCCTTAGCAGCCTACTAGAAGTGCTGCTGCCGGCAAGGTAACTTGACGATGTTACAGTGCATCCACTTAGAGCGGAATCGGAAAAAAGTAAGAGTGCAAGTTGACCACGATAAGGTTCCTTCGTGTGCATGTTTTCCATACAAAAGCCAAAAATGTTCAAGGGAAAAAAACTCTACAACAAAGAATTTGTTTGAAAGTTTTTCAACTTAACCTTTCTTTGTTGTACTTCTTATCGTAGAATGCTAACTTGAACGTCGCTTGTTGGTATCCATACCATCACTCCCCCCGTCAAACTTGCACGCAAGGCAACCTTCTATCCTTTAAGAAAAAGAAAGAAGAGAAAAGGGACATATGGAACCTTGACGATTCATTAACATTCATACAAGGCAAAATGTAACACAACATCACATACAAGCACATATATCAAACATGTGAATCGATAAGAGTTATGAAACACTTAACTTTATTTCACTATGCACATGGTCTATGCCAGACTTTGTACAAAGGATTACATGCCTTGCTGGCAGACTCGTACAAAAGGTGGTTGTCGGGAAGCCCGGCAACCCACGCCTTATGGATAGAACTTATGAAGATGCTCACTGTTCCATGAGTTGTGCACATGTGTGACATCTTCAGTCTCAAGGCAGACTGCACCAGGCCTAGTGATTTGTAGTACCCGATAAGGGCCTTCCCACTTTGGCGTCAACTTGCTTGAATTCTTGGCATACGTAACTCACCAAAGAACAAGACCGCCTTCCTCAGGGCTTCGGGCATGAACTTCGAGGCTATGCTAGCGGCACAAAGTTTGCTGGTAACGTGCATCATACAACAGCTGGAAGACGATCTTCCTCAAGGAGTGTGGCACCATATTGATGTTGTTGCTCTTGCTCAAGTTCATGAAAAGTGACCACACGAGGTGACCCATACATGTGTTCCGTCGGGAGCACCGCTTCTGCACCATAGACTAGGGAGAAGGGCGTATGACCAATTGTTGAGGCATTGATTATGAGCCACGGAAAATCCTCCAAAACCCTGGTTCGGGCTCTGGGGG
>NW_025225992.1:0-4749 GCF_018294505.1 Triticum aestivum | reverse complement strand
CCTCCTCGGGAAGGGGGTCCCGACGCACGCAGATCTTATCGTCATCACCGCCAAGCTTCCACAAGGGACGGGGGCGGTCTTGAAGCGGCGCGATGCACTGCTTCAGGAACTCCCTGATGAGCATGGCCCCCGTCAGCTTCACGTCTTTCAGCTCCTTGTCCATCGTCCTCATGAACAGCGTCAGGGCATGGTTAGTGATCTTCTCAGACTTCCACCACTTGTCGGAGACGGGGAATGTGGTCGGCAGCGTCAGCGAGCTCTGGGAGCTCTTGGCATCCATCAACACCCACCTCTTCACGGCGTCCTCCACCTTCTTCCCGATGCGGGAGATTGCGTTGCCACCCCGCGCCACGACGAAGCTGATGCACCTGACCGGGTTGTTGCCGGTCTTGCGAAGATAGAAGAAGTGGCGGAACAGGGCAACGGAGGGCAGCATGCCCATCAACACCTCACAATAGAAGGTGAATAGGGACAGAAGGAGGATGGAGTTTGCATGGATGTGGAGTGCATGGAGCCCGTACTGGTGAAGGATGGCGAAGAAGAAAGATGAGAACGGAGGCACCAACCCGGAGTAGATGCTGTGCATAAAGAAGGGGAAGAAGTTGCTGCCCATGGGCTCCGGGACCGTGGTGGCAACCCGGAGCGTGGTCTCCCCCCACTCATTGTCGTTGCTCATCGTCAGGAGGAGCGTTGTCTTGAGCTTCTCCCCTGCAACGCAGGGCGCCATCAGCCCTGGCTCATACCAGGCGGCACCGGCGGTTGAGGAGGAAGCCGTGGCCTTTTTGGCGGCCATCAGGCATGAGATTTGATGGATAATTGGCAGATCTGGTGAGCTCTTCCACTGCGGGGAGAAGGGGATCTGGAGCAAGACGAAGAGGAGCAATGAAAGCCTGGCGGCAGGCAGCACCCCCCTTTTGTCAGACTAGAGCAGTTGTCGAGGTAGCGTGGGGAAGCGGAGTCGCCCACGTCCAATCAGTCGCCACGCGTCATCAAGGCCGCATGCGGTTAGGGCCCGCAGCACTCCGCACTTGCCCTTTGGCTTCGCCTAGAAGCCAAGTCCGAGTGCGCCTTGGGCCCGGGGGCTAGTGTCAGTGTCCTGGACTTGGGGGTATCCAATCCTGCTTGCCTGCGGCCCACCACGTGGCTCCATCGACGGCCTGGTACAACCCAGCTTCGACAACAATGCAGCAAGACCCTCGCGAGGGGCCAAGCCTCGCGAGGCGGACGGCGCCAAGACCCACGAAGGAGTCGGCCTCCTCAGGAGGGCTCCCAAGGGGCGGAGAGATCTATGCAGCTACCTCATGATGCTCAGCTGACGTGAGCCACGACGACCAAGGCCAGGCGGGCGCCAAGCAGGCGCAGAGCGCAGGTTTCATCTTCGGTGCAAGGGAGGCAAGCCATGGGCGCGGAGTCCCAAGGAATCAACCAAAGGTTTCCATTCTGGTGCAACGAGACGAAGACCGCCAGGACGACAGGACGGAGGTCATCACCGAGCCCACCAGAGCGTCACGACCAGAGGCCTTTCGTAGGCGAAGACTACTTTTGTCAGGATAGACTATACCGCTTGTCCCCTTTCAAATCCCGCTATTGTGGAATCCCTTCCAGCTCATATTTGGGAAGAGGACCAGGGCGCTATATATAGGACTTAGCCACCACCATAGAGGAGGATCGATTCCTTCCCAAGCAACTCACCAGCTCAAGAATACCTCACCTCCTGAGGCTTGTTCATCCTTGTACTAGTCCATCCATAGCCCCTCGAGGCAATCCACCACACCACACTAGAGTAGGGTATTACACCACAACGGTGGCCCGAACTAGTATAAATCTCTGTGTCTTGGTGTCTCTATGAGTTTATCGCGCTAGGCTAGGGAGGGTCGCGAGTAGGCAGGAGATATCTTTGACATTGAAGACATTGCTCACGTTGTACTTGTCGCGTGGGAGGTCGATCTTGTAAGTGTTGTTGTTGTAGTGTGCTTGCACCTTGAAAGGTCCGTCGGCTCGAGGTAGAAGCTTGGATTTTCATTCGTTGGGGAAGCGGTCCTTGTGAAGGTGTAGCCACACGAGATCTCCAATGTTGATTATCATTGGTTGCTTGTTGAAGTTGAGCTTGGTCGCGAGTCATTGTACTTGGTGCTCGATGGTGTGCCTTGTATCTTCATGCATCCTCTTGAGGTAGTTAACTTGGGCACTCGCTTCCATGTTGATGCACTCTTGTAGTGGTTGAGAAAGAATGTCCAATGGGGACAACGGGTAGAAGACGTAGACGACCTCGAAGGGGGACTTGTCGGTAGTCAAATGTCTTGCGCGGTTGTAGGCATACTCGGCGATGGGCATGCACTCTTCCCACTCCTTGATGTTCCTCTTGATCAACACGTGTAGTAGAGTGGAGAGCGTTCGGTTCGTCACCTCCGTTTGGACGTCGGTTTGAGGATGGTATGCCGAAGAGAACAAAAGCTTGATTT
The DNA here is from genome assembly GCF_018294505.1 of Triticum aestivum. NCBI lineage: Eukaryota > Viridiplantae > Streptophyta > Magnoliopsida > Poales > Poaceae > Triticum > Triticum aestivum. The sequence goes on along the minus strand of NW_025225992.1, from coordinate 2,287 downwards.
CGAGCTTGGCGCATAGAGTCTTCGAAAAGTAGGTCAAGAACTTGACATCATGGTCCGAAACAATAGTCTTTGGAACTCCATGTAGGCGCAAGATTTCCCTACAAAAAAGATTTGCAACATGTGAAGCATCATCTATCTTGTTTCATGGAATGAAATGAGCCATCTTAGAGAATCGGTCCACAACAACAAATGCAGATCTTTGCCATTTCGAGTTCTAGGCAAACCAAGCACAAAGTCCATACTAATATCTTCCCATGGGTGATATGGAATCGGAAGTGGCATATAAAGGCAATGAGATTGATCTTTAGACTTAGCTATTTGACATGTAGAGCATTGGTTGGTGAAGCGTGAGACATCGCGGAACATCTTGGGCCAAAAGTAATTCTTGGAGAGCATGGCAAATGTCTTGTCGCGCCTAAAGTGTCACATTAGTCCTCCTCCATGAGATTCTTGCAAAAGTAACAAACGAAGAGAACTCGGGGATGCAAAGTTTGTTCGTTCTCTTAAGATAACCATCCTTGATGTAATAGCATTCCCAAGACGTATGCGTCAAAAATTTGGCATAAGGGATAGAAAAAGTAGGATCATGCGCATATAAGTCTTTTATGCGCTTAAAGCCAATGACATTCAATTCAAGTTGGGTAACAAGCATGCATCTACGGGAAAGCGCATCCGCCACAACATTCTCTTTTCCTTTGATGTACTTGATGGCATAAGGAAATGACTTAATGAATTCACTCCACTTAGCATGACGCTTGTTCAACTTAGTTTGACCCTTAATATACTTAAGTGTTTCATTATCCGTGTGAAGAATGAATTCATGATGGCGGAGATAATGCTCCCAAACATGCAAGACTCTCACTAAAGAATATAGCTCTTTGTCGTATATGGGTAATTGAGTTGCGCTCCAGAAAGTTTCTCGCTAAAGTAAGCAATGGGGAGCTTCTCTTGCATTAACGCACCTCCTATGCCATAACCGCTAGCATTGCAATGGATCTCAAATGGTTTACCAAAGTTGGGTAATGAAAGCAAAGGAGCATGTGTAAGAAATTCTTGAGCTCATTGAATGCGGTATCTTGAGATGGTCCCCAAACAAAAGGTGCATTTTTCTTACTCATGGCATGCAAAGGTAAAGCAATGGTGCTAAAATCCTTAACAAATCTATGATAAAAGCCAACTAAGCCAAGAAAATTAAGCACTTGTTGTAAGTTTGTTGGTTGGGGCCAAGCTGTAATAGCTTCAATTTTAGATTCATCTACATGAACACCCTTAGAAGACACTACAAAACCCAAGAAAACAAGCCTATCAACACCGAAAAGGCATCTGTCCATATTAGCATAAAGGCGCTCTTTCCTAAGTGTTTGCAAGCCGGTTCTAAGATGGGTGACATGATCTTTGAGAGATTTGCTAAATACAAGAATATCGTCAAAATAGACCACAACAAATACGCCTATGTATGGGCGAAGAACAAAATGCATGACTCGCATGAAAGTACCAGGTGCTTCGGACAAACCCATTAGCATAACAAGCCATTCATATAAGCAAAATTTGGTCTTAAATGCGGTTTTCCATTCATCACCTTCTTGTATGTGTATTTGGCACTAGCCACTTTTAAGATCAATCTTAGAGAAAATGGTGGCTCCGCTAAGCTCAGCTAACATATCATCTAGTCGTGGAAGTGGGTAACGATAACGTATGGTGATAGCATTGCTGGGACGGCAATTCGAACACATGCGATAAGTACCATCTTTCTTGGGAACAAGGATTAACGCACATGGCCGTTGTCGATGAGTTGTTGTACTTGCCGTTGGATCCCCTTGGTTTCCTCGAGGTTGACGCGGTAAGGTGCCTTGTTAGGAAGAGGTGCTCCGGGGATGAGGTCAATGCGGTGTTCGATGCCTCGAAGAGGAGGTAGACCCGGAGGTAGCTTGTCGGGGAATACATCTTGGAATTCCTGCAATAGAGAGAGGTGTTAGTTTTTGGTGCCTTGTCCTTTCACAAAAGGACATAGTGCATAACATTTGATGGGTTCTCACACACTTCTCTCATCTCACTTTTGGTGGCAAATAGGACTAAGTTTTCTTGTCGCTCATCATGGAGGCACTCAATTTTGGCTTGTGGCGTTCACTCTCTTTTTGGTGGTTCACTCTCTCGCTATTCTCTCCATGATGGGTCGCTTGCTTGTCAGCGATCACTTGTCTTGGAGACATTGGTCATAGCACGTACTCCTTTCCCTTCATCTTGAAGCTATAGTGATTGGTATGCCCGTTGTGGATGACGCCTCGGT
>NW_025225991.1:0-12524 GCF_018294505.1 Triticum aestivum | reverse complement strand
AGGGGAGAGAGAAGGGTGGATTCGTCGTTGGGGTGGGCGGCGCACTGCGGTGCGGCGTGGCGGGGCGGCACGGAGCAGGGGTGGGAGTGGTCGTCGGCGGGGCGGCTCGGGGAGAGGGGAGGGGAATGGGGAAATTTTGGGAGGGGAGGGGAGGGGATCCCGCGTGTTAGTGGGAGAGGGAGTGGTGGGTCCCGCCTGGTAGTGGGAGAGGGAGTGGAGGGAGTGGAGGGAAATTTTGGGAGAGGGAAACTTTGGTGGAAGGAAATCCTTTTGGGTTTGGGTGTAGAAAAAAATAGGGTTTTTTTGTAAACTTTGTAGAAATCATGGTTAAAATCATACCGAGTAGCTCAAGAAAATGCCGGTATTGCAAGTTTAGTATTTTTTCTAGTTGGTAGGCCACATTTGATGATGTGACGCGGAGGTCTCCCATTTTTTTGAATTTTTTATGGTGTTTTCAAAAACCGGCCGATTTCGTCGCGGCGGCCGTCCGTGGCTAGGGTTTGAGCCGTGCAAATCTGTTGTCGATTCTGTGATGAAATGCCTACCTGTGAAGATAAAAAACATTTTTAGTGAAAATAACGGGCAAGCTATGAAGGACCCGCAGTTCAAATTCCAGCCGGTTCCAGCTGAATCGACCGAAGGTGGTCCGAATTGCCGGGAGTAGCTACAAGGGTCGGAAATGCATGATTTTTGGCGACCGTCCGTAAAATAGGGTCTACTTTGAGATAGACATGGAATGGCGCCGTTTGGGGTGCCCCTCCTTGTAGCCGCTTCACGAAAAATGCGTGTCTTTTGCATTCAAAAAATGAAAAACGGTTTTTTTGTTAAACAAGTTGGAACCTCGCTTTGGCAGCATTGTTTGCCATCACAAGACGGAGGCATGCGCCCAATTTGGGCATATTATCAGAAACTATTCAACGGATGCGGCCATATCATTGCTAGTTTGGCTTGAAAGGCATGAATCTTCGTTCATGGTAGGTCGTTTTTGAGAACACTTTTTCAAGAAAACGCCGGTATTGCAAGTTTAGTATTTTTGCTAGTTGGTAGGCCACATTTGATGATGTGACGCGGAGGTCTCCCATTTTTTTTGAATTTTTTACGGTGTTTTCAAAAACCGGCCGATTTCGTCGCAGCGGCCGTCCGTGGCTAGGGTTTGAGCCGTGCAAATCTGTTGTCGATTCTGTGATGAAATGCCTACCTATGAAGATAAAAAGCATTTTTAGTGAAAATAACGGGCAAGCTATGGAGGACCCGCAGTTCAAATTCCAGCCGGTTCCAGCTGAATCGGCCGAAGGTGGTCCGAATTGCCGGGAGTAGCTACGAGGGTCGGAAATGCATACTTTTTGGCGACGTCCGTAAAATAGGGTCTACTTTGAGATAGACATGGAATGGCGCCGTTTGGGGTGCCCCTCCTTGTAGCCGCTTCACGAAAAACGCATGTCTTTTGCATTCAAAAAATGAAAAACGGTTTTTGAATTTTTATGGTGTTTTCAAAAACCGGCGGATTTAGTCACGGCGGTCGTCCGTGGCTAGGGTTTGAGTCATGTTTTTAGCATTCAAAAAATTAAACTTATATTGTTTCATACAGGAGCATGCACAAAAACCCATAATTTTATCTTTCATCCATGAGCATGCATAAAAAATTTCAATTCCCATCAATTACCAAACTGAATATTCATTGTTAAAAACATGACTTGTTTAGATGACACTGTCATACAGCATCCATGAGCATGCACAAAATTAAACCTGACATACTTAACATTGACATGTTCATATTACACTAACAAGCTTAAACCTAACATGTTGAACACCTTCTTAACATCTTCACTCCTTCTTCTCCTTCATCAACCTGATGCACTCAGAGTGGCGAATCCCAACGCGGATGTACTCCTCTACCACAATTGGCATGGTCCTGTCACCAAGCTGTGGGATTGCAGGCGCCGCCACCATCGCGAGGTCGTCGTCCGCCACCACCATAGCAAGGTCGTCGTCCGCCACCACCATAGCAAGGTCGTCGTCCGCCACCACCATAGCAAGGTCGTCATCCGCCACCACCATAGCAGGGTCGTCGTCAGCCACCACCATAGCATGTTCGTCGTCAGCCAGAATAGGCTGCTCCTCGTCATCCCCGCTCTGCTCGTCATCCCTGCTCTGCTCCTCGTCGTCATCCCCGCTCTGCTCCTCGTCATCCCCGCTGCTGCTCCCATTGCCTGGCCAAATGCAACAAAGTGTGAACATGGTGTTGTCGTCGTGCAGGTAGAGGAAGCCAAAAGGACAGGAAGAAGAGAGGCAGAGAGCTTACTGGCATCGTCATCGTGCTGGTAGTACATGCGACACATGGTGTTGTCGAACATCTTCACAGTGAACATGGCGTCGCCGTCGTAGCGGAAGACAAGGAAGTACCCGAGTTGTAGCTCATGGGCGCGGGTGAAATGCTCCCAGCCGGGCCCTAGGTACATGTGGCCTTCACCATCAAACACCACCAACACTTCCCACAGCCTGTGAAGCCCACTGCCGGCCTCCCGCAGCTTCACTTTGTGGGGCTCACGGCCGGCGAGCATCTTCGCAAACTTGTCAGGCAGCCTCTGCAGCGAGGGTCAAGCAGTGGTTAATTGTGGCAATCAAGCACTAGACAGCAGAGTGATGATAAAGAAATGAGTGATGATAAACATACCTGCCTACTGCAAGATTTCTCAATTATGATCTCGAAGAACTCGAAACCTTCCAAGCCAGCCATCTCACTTATCTGAAAAGCAGCATTGTAAATTAAACAAGCACATCAACATCAATAGCATAGTAAACTAACACTAAAACAAGCACATCAACATCAACAGCAACAGCAACATCATCAGGTGACCACTAACAGCAACAACACTAAAATCTACTATAAATTGACCAGAACCATATCAACTATAAATTGACCAGAACCATATCTATTATAAATGGACCAATAGTGTACAGGAAAACAACAGTTTCAATATTACACAAGAAAGAAGTCTCAGGTTTATCAAGCACAACAAAACAACAGTGTGACTGAAGAAAATTATAGCAGGAAATACTTCATGCATCATCAATAGAACCATACAGAATTTGTATGATGCCTCCAGTTTCTCAAGATAAAACTAGCAGCATCCAACATGCTTTGGCATTCATCTCTTGATCGTCAAAATAAACCATACAGAATTCCACAAAAAAAAATTCAGAGACCACAGCCCATGATTCTAGGCAAAAGAAACAACAATGTGTACAGAGACAAGCTTCTTTTCCACTTAATATTAAGAATATGCCAGATACACCCAAGGACAAACATGCATTACAACTTATCTTAAGAGAATTAACTAATGTACAAATGCAGTTCATACTAGATCCACCAACAGAGCATACTAAATCCACCAAGAACAATATGACTAAATCCACCAATAGATGCCTAGTATGCATAACAAATACTAGATTCTCAAACCCTAGAGCAGAAGAGAAAGGAGAGAGGATATGAAGCGGATGGCTTACCGCGGCGGAGTCCGAGAAGAAGTGGTCGCCGGCGGCGTAGGGCAAGCTGCGCGGGAGGCGTCGGACCAGCAAAGGCGCCGGGGAGGCGTCGCCGTCACCCTAAAAACATCCTAATCAAACCCTAATCTGGCGGCAAGAACCCTAATCTATCATAACAGTAGATAGGAAGAGGAAGAGGAAGCGGATTCATACCCACGGTGACGGAGAGTCGGCGACGGAGAGAAAGTATGCGGCGGCGGTGGGAGAGGAAGAAGCCGGTGGCGGCGGAGAGGAGGAGCGGGTCGAGTGGATAGGAGGAGTGGAGAGGGGGAGTGGGGGAAAGAGTGGATAGGAGGAGGAGCGGGCCCAATTGTTAGTGAGTTGTTTGATACATTGAAAAGGCTGGGCATAGAGTACAAAACCAGCAACCTCTTCCTAGCCCAGTGGTAGAAACATAGTGAAACAAGCGTATGGTCGTGGGTTCGAGTCCCCGCTGGCGCATATCTTTTTGCTCACAATGAAATGGGTTAAAATAGCGCAAAATTCAGTTAAAATTCAGTTGAAGCAAAACCAGACATCATCCACTTCAGTTCAAAAACTACAGCCATTAGCTTTGCCATCACAAAAACTACATGATCACAAAAACCGGACAACATTTTGACAACATTCTGAGCACAACTTCATTTTGCCATCAGCTCCATGCTATAAGACCACACCACTACAGCCATCAGGATCACACCACTACAACCATCAGGATCTTCAAGCATTTTGCTACCTGGAGATAAAAGACCAAATTTATAAGACCACACCACTACAGTACATCAGGATCACCATGCATATGCACAAGAAGGAAAACTACAGAGAGTTAAAAGGATCACCAAGGAGACCAAATTTACCTTCATGTCCATTTGCTACTCATCGTCGTCGATACGAAAACAAGGAACTCTATGCCCACTCCTGTTTTCCTCATCATCACTACAATATTGCAGCATAGTATGATCAGTCCGGTTTTCCTCATCCTCGCTTTCATGTCCATCCTCTACCACCTTTCTTCTTTTCTTGATGCCTTCAACTGTTGCAGCACCAACGATCACACGTTCCCGGTCCCTTCGCACTCTGCTTTGCACCGGAACTTCCATAGAGTCATCATCAGCTTGCAACGGAACTTCCATGGAGTCATCATCTTGGTATGTTAGTCCACCATCACCGGGGCCCTTTTCCGCTTCAGTTTCAGTCACACTCCACAAGTGTCTGTGCTGAAAGTTTTGCACAACTCACCATTTTCCGTGCAAAAGAGTGTCTGGCAGATAAAACACCATTGTTGCTTGTGTTGTTAGAATAAAGGGATCACTCTTATACCAGCACCTTGCAATGTTGATGCTTTTGAAGTGGCCATCATATTTGACAAAAGAGTCTCTCCTCTTCTTGCTACCAAGCTCAAACCAGTCACAGCGAAATAAGACAACCGAGCGATGGATGCCTCCACTAGAGTTGTACTGCAACTCTACGATGCTTCTCAACTGACCATAGAAGTCAATGATCTCACCATCATGTGACCCCTCAGTGACGATTCCACTATTCTGTGTCTTCCTTTTTTCCTCGCGGTCAACGGTGTGGTACCAGACACCGTCAGCAATGCATGCTGAATACACTCTCACTCGCTTATCCGGTAAGCATGCCAAAGCAAATAGATCATCACTGACCTTCTTCTCCTCATGCAACTTTCCAATCTGCACAAATAAACCATTTAGCAAACAATGGTATTTAACAATGGGTGAATAACACAGAAAACATAAAACATGTGGCTAAAGATCTCACATGATTCTTAAACCAATTAGCAAACACCTTGGCAACCCTTTTATCAATTAGGAATTCACAAAATGCAAGCTTTTGTTCTTTATTCATTGTATACCATGCTCGTGGAATTTCAAATGAATCTTCATCTTCATTGTGCTGTAGATGCAAATCTTCTCTTATGCCCATGTCCTCCAAATCAAGCCTAGAACTAACCGTGTCCTTTGTCTTCCCTTCAATGTTCAGAAACGTCCCTAGCAGATTCTCGCATATGTTTTTCTCAATGTGCATTACATCGAGATTATGCCTTAATTTCAGATCAGCCTAGTATGGCAGGTCCCACAAACAAGACCTCTGGTCCCAACATTGACCTTCCTCACGCTTTCTTTTCTTCGCCAGCTTTCCTGGTCTCACATCTTTCACCTTTTCAAGTTGCTGCTCCAGCTCTTCTTTAGTGAATTCAGCTGGCTTGTCACGGGTTTCATTCTCACCATTAAAATCTTTGCTTCTTCGCCAGCGATGGTTTCGGGGAAGAAAGCGGCGGTGCCCAATATAGCATATCTTGCTCCTTATTCTCTTTGAGCAAGGGTCTTTGTCACAATGGACACAAGCCTGATAACCCGCTGTGATCCTCCCAGACAGAGTGTGCAGAGCCGGGAAATCATGGATGGACCATATGATTGCAGCACGTAGATTGAACTTTTCTTCCGGACTCAAGGCATCGTATGTAGGTATACCAGTCCAGAGCTGGAGCAGTTCTTCTACGAGGGGCTCCATAAAGACATCAAAATCCTTTCCTGGAGAATCTGGACCCGGGATAAGCAATGACATCATGAAGTTGGACTGATCCATGCATGCCCATGGTGGCAGGTTGTACGGCACCACAAAAACTGGCCACATGCTATAAGACGTGCTCATGTTCCCAAACGGATTAAACCCATCTGTGGCAATGCCAAGTTTTATGTTCCTTGGATCTGCAGCAAAATCAAAATGTATACGGTCAAACTCTTTCCATGCCTCTCCATCCGCTGGATGGCTCAGCTCATTGTCCATAGGTTGCCGCTTCAGCTTGTGCCACTGTACCTCACGCGATGATTTCTTCGAGATGAACATCCGCTGCAGCCTTGGTATCAAGGGAAAGTGCCTCAGTACCTTCTCCGGTATTGACTTCTTCCCATCAGCATCTTTCCACCTAGATGCATTGCATTTTGGACAGTTGTCATGCTTTGCTAAATCCTTCCGAAATAAGACACAATTATTTGGGCACACATGTATTGACACATAACCTAACCCCAGCCTGCGGATTATGCTCAATGCTTCATCATAAGATCTGGGAACACAACTGTCAGGGAATTGCAAGCTCAAAAGACGGAGTATTGCGTTGAATGTGGCATTGCTAATCCGGTAGAAAGACTTGATGTGGAGTAACTTCACGGTGAAGGTAAATCTTGAAAATTTACCCCCTTCATGAGCTGTGCGCTTCGCCTCCTCTAACACCTCAGCAAACAACGATTTCTGTCCATCAGCACGATCTTCAGCATCGTACAAATCCTTCAATAGGTCAGGAATCCTATCATCTTCATGCCCATCCTCTTCCTCCAAAACAGCATTATCTCGCAGAACCTTTTCCATGAAATCAATGCCAGCATCACCACCACCCATCATATGAGGGGCCTCTATATCAGCTTCAAAATGTTGAGGTTGTCTGTCTAAAGGTTCTCCATGATATATCCATCTATCATATGTGCTGGACATCCCATTAAGAAGCAGATGATCTTCCACTCTTCCTTGAGCCATTCTTGGACGGTTGAGGCATTCACAACATGGGCAAAGAATGTGAGCATCGTTGGCAAAATTTGCCCGAACAAATGCCATGAAATCATCAACTCCTTTCATATGTTCTTTCGAAAACTTTCTAACTCCTTGTCTAATCCAGCTTCTATCCATCTGCCAAAGACAACAAATTGTTGCAACTTAGCAAATCAATCTAAGTGCATCAACATTAATTAATGAAAATGGATGGAAGTAATGGAAGCTAAAATTCCAGAAAATAAGGTAGGCACCCAAGTTTATATGCTAACTGCCTAAGCACAACATTCAGCTATTTCCAATTCCTCACTACTTTAGTCCAGTTCACATGGTTTACAGATTTCACATGGGAGCAATAAAAAGTAGTTCAAATGGAAATACAGATTTCACATGGGAGAAAAGAAAAGCTAACTAAAACATGATGGTTCACAAAAAACAGAGGTGGTTAAACAACCAACAATAACAATATATGCTGCCACTAAGAACTATTTTGGTTAAACCACCAACAATAACACCACTGTCAATTTACATGAATGCCATTTCCAAGATTGCATCAAATCTACATCAATGAGAGTTTTCCTAGTTTACATCTAATCTACATCAATATTCAGGTCCTTTCACGGATTTGAGGCTGAAATTTTAGAGGTGTAACATCAAATCTACATCAACCCCAGGATCCTGTTTCAGGGAAAGACCAACTCGAGCTCTGTTCTATTGATTGCTGACAACATAATTTACCAGTAACAATTGACTGAATTCCAAAAGAATTCTTAACAATTTCATCAACAACAATTCTCCTAATAATTTCATCAACATAAATTCTCTTCACAATTTCTACCAAATTCATCAATGACATTTCCAAGAGATTTTTCCAAGCTTACAACAAACCTACATCAAATCACTCTGAAGATTCTCCTAACAAATCTACATCAAATCATTGACATCAACAGAGAGGAGAGGGGGAAGAGGAGAGGGAAGGAGAGGGGTGCATACGTGGGCGAGGTCTGCTTGCGGCGGTGGCGACTCCCCCATGCTCGGCGGCGGCGAGTCCCCCATGCGTGGGCGACGCGAGCGGCGAGGTCGCCGTTCCTGTCGTGGGCCCTGCCCCCGCCCCCGCCTCCGCCCCTACTGGTTGCTTCCGCCGCGAGGCCGTGGGCGAGGTCACCTGCAGCGAGGTCGTGGGCAAGGCGAGCGGCCCCTACTGGTTGCTTCGGCCGCCAGCCCCCGCCCGCCGGCCGCCGGCCCCGCCCTTGTCCGAGCGACGCTTGCTGGTTGCTTCCGCCGCCGCCCACCGCCACCTGGTCGGAAGAACTAGAAAAACGCTAAGTGTTGCTCTGTTCGATGCCACCCGCCGCCACCTGGTCGGAAGGCCCCACTTGTCACTGATACGAGAGAGCCCTGGTTTTGTATAGTATATAGAAAATTACCCACACATTAGCAACAATCCCTCTCTAGCCCAGCGGTACCGAACGAGCGAGCGAGCGCCAGGTCGTGGGTTCGAGTCCCCGCTAGCGCACATTTTTTAGGAATTAAAGCGCACATTTTTTTAGGGAATTAAATGCTCGCTCACCCACCTGTCAGTGGCTCACCCACCTGTCAAATTGTTCCCGCCTGTCAGTGTTGCTAAACCTGGTCGGAAGGTCCCACTTGTCAATGATACGAGAGAGCCGTAGTTCTATATAATGTATAGATAAACTCCCAGATGTGAGCAACTGTCCCTCTCTAGCCTAGCGGTAGCATGCGAGCGAAGCAAGCGTGAGGTCGTGGGTTCGAGTCCCGCCTCGTGCATCTTTTTTGGGCGAATTAAGCGCTCGGCCCCAACTGTCAAATGGGTCCCGCCTGTCAGTGTGTGCCCCGTCTGTCTGTTGAATATTAAAACTCAAGCAAAAATGACACCTAGACAGTGACACATAAGTGAGGTTGCTGAGGTGGCTGCCTAATCATCCTAATTCATTCAAACTCAAGTGTAGTGACCATTTTATATTGGTCGTTATCAGGTAGGCATGAGGCAGTGGACAATGCTACTAGCTTTACGACCATTTCCTCTAATGAAATTATGACCTTTCTGACCAAAATGGTCGTTATGGTTTAGGATTTAGAGCCCCCAGGCAGCTTTTGACCAATTGGTCTAAAATGGTCATAAATTTATGACCAATTCTTCGAGGGTCACTGATAGAAGGTCATAAGTTGACATATTTCTTGTAGTGGTTGATTTTGAGTCCAATCGATGTTGCATAATCAGAGAGGATATCTTTGATGATTGCTGCTTGGGTGGGGGCAGGACGGCATATAGCCAAAATAGTGTCGTCCGCGTATTGAATAACCGGGTATTCTTTCTGGCTGTTGCAAGGGAAGGGCAGCTGAATGGCTCCTCTAGATTAAGCGTCATTAATTGTAGCTTGTAGAAGATCGGCCGCTAAGACAAAGATCAGGGGGGACAAGGGATCGCCGTGCCTAACGCCACATTTATAGTGGAACTGTCAGCCTGGCACGCCGTTCAGAAGTGCCACAGATTTTCCCTACTCAAATTTACATTTAATCCACTCAAGCCATATTTCATTGAAACCCATGTTTTTCGCAATGACTAACATGGCCTCATGATCAATTGTGTCTAAGGTTTTGGCGAAATCGAGCTTGAGAAGAACAATTTCTTTCTTAGAGGTTTGGCATTGATATAGATGTATTCAAACGCCCAAGCTAGGCAGTCCTGAATCATACATCCTTTGAGAAATCCATATTGGTTCTGGTGTATGATCCTTAGAATCACTTTTTGCAGGCGGTTTGATAGGAGCTTAGTAATCACTTTGAGGCAACAGTTAAGTAATGTGATCGGACGGTAATCATTCACTGATGATGGGGCATTGTTCTTCGGAATGAGTGTGATGAATCCATCATTTATACTTTCAAGGTTGAGGTTTCCATCGAAGAATTGATTGCAGAGTTTATAAAAGTCTTGTTTGATCACCGACCAGCATGATTTGAGAAAGACTCCATTGAAGCCATCCGGTCCAGGAGCACAATCATCTGGCCTGCTTTTTATAACATTGTCGATCTCCTATGTGGTGAAAGGTACTGTAAGTTCTTCTAGCCCATCAATTCGTTTGATAATCCTGGCAAGATCAAATTTCATCTCATGATGCGAGGAGGAGCCCAATTTTTGTTTGAAGGTATTGAAAATGATTGCCTCTTTGCCAGCATGGTCCTCCACACAAGAACCATTATCAGTGATCAGGGAGGCAATGTTGTTAATCCGAAGCCTTTCAGAAGCCATTGCTTGGAAGAACTTAGAATTTTCGTCACCAAATTTCACCCAACGTATAGTGCAACATTTTTTCCAATACTGCCGCTGGTAAGACAAGATGCGTATAATGTGGGCATTAAGAATTCTCCTGAAATTAGCTTCTAGTCATCAAGCTCAAAAAGGGCTTTATTAGAGTTTTCAATGGCAATAGTGAGTTTAAAGATCCCTTTGCTCCAAACTTTGAGAGCGTGTCGGAGAGCCTTGAACTTTCTGCATAGGACCATGGCCATGTTATCTAACTTGATCAGCCTCTCCCAAGTTCTTTGGACTATATCTGAGAAGCCATGATGTTGGACCCAATATGATTCAAAACGGAAAATCTTTGATCGAGGAAGGGAAGTCTCAATAGTGATATCACATGGGATGTGGTCAGAAACAGGCCATCCAAGTGGTTTGACCATGGTCTCGGGGTAGGTTGTAGTCCAATTAGTGCTAGTAAAGAACCAATCAATTTGCTCTAAAAGGGGGTTGGTTTGTATATTGCTCCATGTAAATGACCGGCCTTTAATAGGTAGTTCAATGAGGGCTTGTGATCTAATGAAGTCATTAAAAGTGATCATGTCATTAAGATTACCACCTGGTTTATTTCGATTATCTGGGCTTCTGATGAAATTGAAATCGCCTACTAGTAGCCAATCTTCATTATCAGGGATGTTTAAGTTAAAAAGCCATTGAATGAACGCCACTCTCTGATCACCCTGGCATGGTCCGTACACATTTACCAATGTCCAATGATGAGCTGATTGTGTGGATAAAAAATGAATGATCTGAGCGAAGTCTTCTGATGAAATGACAGTTGCATGAAAAATGGAACTATTCTAGATCGTAACAATGCCACCAGAGGCTCCGCGGTAGGGGACAAAAGCAAATTGGTCATAACGGCGTGGACAACAAGATTTAATGAAAGCATTATCAAAATAAGCCTTTTTAGTTTCCTACAGACATATGACAGCACACCCACTAGAGTTGATGGCATTAGAAAGTGCTAATTGTTTGGCGTCTGAATTAAACCCACAGACATTCCAACAAAGAACTTTCCAATTAACTGATAGTACCATAGGAATATGAAATAAAATAAGCAAGGATAATATTAAGCAGAGGCCGAAGATGGCCCAGCATCCTTGTCAGAAAGGAGCTCGTCCTCCGTGAGCTCCGCAGCTGGGATGGCACAGATATTTGGTGCCAATGTGTTGAATCACCTGGATAGGAGTTGGTGGTGGTGCTGCTGGGTTTGCTGCGGCTTCAGAAATCTCAGTGATCGTGACGGAGGATGCAGAAGGAACAGTCATGGGCTTGACCTTGGATTTCTTGGTGGCGGTGTCCGAGATCGAGGGCACTTTGAAAAGCCATCATATTTGTTGGAGCGAGTGCTTCGGCGGATGACAATGGAGCATTTAGGAGCAGCAATCTTACCGCGTCGACCAACAGAGGCAGAACCAGAGGGCGCATGTTGAATCTGAGAGCTGCCATCTAGATGGGCCTGAGCAATTACGGACTGATCTTCAGTAGATGACACGGCAAGACCCAAACCAACATTAGCAGGTTGCGAGTTGTCAAGTACAAGGCCCAGACCCACACTATCGTGTTGTGTGTTATCCAGAACAGGGGTAGGATGCATGTCATGGGAATCCAGTAGAAGCCTATCCGGTGCATATCCAGGCAGTAGCTGATCGGCAGCAACATGGTCATGAGCAGGTAGGATCCAAGAGGACAAACAGAGACCAGGTTGGTAACAGTGAATGATGAGGCTTGACTAGTGATCATTGAAGCTTGAGAGACCGACAGAGAGCCATTTTCTTCAAGTTGTTGAGCCTGACAATTGGAACTCTAGAGTTAATGAGCTTGGAGGAAACAATATCTCCCTGAGTTGTCATTGCAAAGTGCATACTAGTCGCAGACAGAGAAACCTCAATTGCTAGGAGGTTGGCCTGCAAGTTAGTTGGGGCAGAAGCAAAGCTTTCACCAGCAACCATAGCGTGAAACAAATTTGCAGGCACACGAACATAGTTGTCAGACAGAGTGGCACTAGAATCAGTGCTAGTATGAGCAGAAATGGAATCATTCCAAGCAAGCCCAGGACTGTCTTGGAGGTTGTTTGCGAGCAACACACCATCTTGTACCTGAAGGCCCTCAG
>NW_025225990.1:18001-21510 GCF_018294505.1 Triticum aestivum | reverse complement strand
TGTAATCAAGTAGACTTTATGATAGTAAAGGCCTTTATGTGGGGCGTTACCAGTAACGCCCCAAACTTAACTCACCTTAAACCCTCTCCTACGTGGGCTGGCTGGGGTCCTGGCGCACTCTATATAAGCCACCCCCCTCCACAGGCAGAAGGGTTCGGCACCTTGTAGTTCATACACTCATAATCCACTCGACCGCCTCCGGGCTCCGAGACGTAGGGCTGTTACTTCTTCCGAGAAGGGCCTGAACTCGTACATCCTTTGTGCTTACAACCTCTCCATAGCTAGGACCTTGCCTCTCCATATCTACCCCCCACTCTACTGTCAGGCTTAGAACCACGACACATACTATACTAGTACTATGTAAAGAGTTAGGTGTTGCACGGTGTCAAGAAAATATGGTGATAGTGTGAGGTGGGCCATGTAATCACTGAGCCTGCGTGTTTTCACTTCTCTCGCACTCCTCTGCTCTAAGATTGGATAAAATTGTAATCTAGTAGTACCTCCTTTCGCCGAAAGCGTGTGACATCCAGCATCCCTACCACCTCAGTAATAATGACCAATGAGCCATCAAATCACATAGACCCACCAGTAAGTTGGACGGACGAAGCAACCATCACTCTTGAATCCGCTTCTTCCTTCAACGCAGGCGCCTGTGAGAGGTCGCGTCCGCTCTATCCGGGCATGAATGCGACACCAATTCTTTGGAGCGGCACTGACCATTCGGGCAAGAAGCACGCGCTGGCAATGGGGGGCTTTGGGTGGGCCAGGCTGGTCAGGAGCAGGCATGGCAACTGTTCGCCTGTCCCGACCGGACACCCGGAAACGAGAGGATGCACCGAGTCTCGTGGCTAAATCGTACACTACACACCATCTCTCTGTAGGAGTGGGTCGATGTGTCGCTCTCTCTAACACACACATGCTGTTAAACACACACACACACATGCACACGCACACACAGGTCCACAGAATAGGAATATCGTGCGAGTGCGAAGCCACATGAAGTGAGGTACAAATGGAGTACATACAAAAAGAGAAGAGGTGACGAATATTCCATCAAACCTGGACTGAGGAGTAGTACTCCCTCTGTCTAGGTGTTAAGTCATCTTAAGAATATTCCCAAAATGTTTAGGTGCCGTCCATTAACTTCGCGTCTCAATCCCCTCCTAGCCTCGATTCTAGCAAGCGTTATTACTTTGGGAGCGTTTGGATCCTTAGCAAGAATAGCTTATTGCCTAGCCAGGCAAGGTTAGGCGTTTGGAACTGTTAAAATATGTTAGATTTTGTGGGCTAGCTAGCTTGGGTGGGCTAGAAAAACCTTGCTAGCTCAGGAGAGCTAGATCGGCTCGCTTCCGGCGGCAAACTTCGCGTACTACCTCCGTCCTGGTTTATTGGTCCCCAATGTATTTCGTGTCAAATTTTGACCATAGATTGAACTAACAAAGTGTTCATGCATGTCACACAAAATTATATCATTGAAAAATATGTTCAAAATACGAATCCAACGATATAATTTTTTGTTGACATGCAGTAACATTTTGTCAGTTAAATCTTTGGTCAAATTTTGGCACAAACTACAAAGGGGACCTATAAACCAGGACAAAGGTAGTAGTAACATAGACTAGTAACATATGCATGTTACTAGTCCAAGTTACTCACCACTATGACCAGCCTAGGCAATGCAACCAAACGCTCATTACTCTGCCTTGTTATCTCCTCGGAAACCCAATGCATGGAGCGCAACTACGCGCTAATCAGTCAAGAAATAAAAGTCGGCTTGCATGCGAGTTAATACGTGGCCCCGCATGGTAGCTAAAACGACATCTCTTAGTTGTTGGGATTAATTATTTCATTTAGAGACAGAAATCAGGGCTTTGATTTGAGGAAGAACCGGTCAAGTTTCTCCTTCTCCTCTAATCTACTTGCACCTTGGTCCTGCTGCACCTTCTAACGTGACTTATTACACCTAGATGGAGGGAGTAGTACGAGATATGGTGGCACACTGACTTATGTCGAATACAAGTGCCCAAAATTGTGTGCATGTTGTAATCAGGATTCACTTAAAATAGTACGTGAGCGGACAGAGGGATCAATTGGACAGTGTTCATGAGCATTAGCGAGATGTGTGAGGTAAGATACACCGCTGGCGCTTTAATTTTTCTTCTTAATTTTTTTTCACCCTCTGACTGGTGGGACCGAACATACTACGTGGAGAGAGGTAAGGTGACTGAGGCTGCATTATTTCTGTACTACCAACATTGCTTTAAATCCCAAAAGACCTTAGACTAGTCACAATGGATAGTAACTTAGACTAGTAACATGCATATGTTACTAGTCTATGTTACTACCTCTATAGTGGGGAGTAACATTATGTGGTATCATGCAACACTTCATTTATTAGATTGTAGACTCATTTTGTCTTGGTATGTGTGATGTTACAGTAACTAGATATGTTACGACATACCTCTCTTTCCTAATTAATTACTCACCACATCATCTATTTTGACTAAAGATGTGTGATGTTACCACCTATGTTACTCCCACTGTGGATAGTCTTACCACCAAAGCCACATGACACGATTATGATTTAAATCCCAATGACTCCCACGCAAAAAACACGGCATGCTTGTCACACGAATGCAGGAATGTATAAAAGGTTATTTTCCTCTCGTTGAACATAACGGGAGGGTGGTGTAGTTGGTTAGCATGTTCGCTCGTCAAACTTGAGGTCTCGGTTCGATAACTACACTTGAGCATAATTTTGTTTTGTTCGACTTCTTTCTTCCACCCAATGACATGTAGGCCCCGCATAACAGAGAGAGAAAGTGATTTGGGGCGGTGCTAGGAGGATTCTTTGACTGGTCAAAATGGATGGATATGGAGCTTTATGATCTCGTAGTAACCGTATAATCACCTCATCACGTATTCGTTGCAGCCTTGGCGCTTGTTTTCTAGGGTTTGCACTCTTCAGATTCTCTCTCCAGTATATATATACACGCTGGAGTCTTGGCGCTTGTAGTTGCTCTGTTCACACTCTCTCACCCTCTCCTGATCTAAACAAGAGTTCGTTGGCCTATCTCTCTCCCCTCAATACTGGCCAAAGAGCCTGCAGGATCCGTCCACCGGGAAGGGAAGGAGGCTTAAAACTGTCGCTGTCAGCGAGGGATGGAATCAACTATCAGTGCAGCTATTATCTTTCACCCAGCGATGGCGCGGGAGGGCCTCCGACCCCTTCTTCTTCGCCACCATACATAGTGTGGGCCGAACGGCCTCCGGTCACCCACTGAACCACACCCCAAGAACCTTAAGGTATAATTTACTTATTCCACATGCATTGCTCTAGCTGCATGTGGGATTTTTTCGCTTCTGCACTCGAATCTAGGTGTTGGATCAAACAGGAAAGTAGTGGGGAAAGTTGTATAGCATGAATCTAGGATGTGGTTCAAAGAGGAAAGGAATGGGGGGAAGTAGTGGGGAAAGTTGTGTAGCATGAATCTAGGACGTGGTTCAAA
>NW_025225990.1:11827-17821 GCF_018294505.1 Triticum aestivum | reverse complement strand
ATGTTATTAAATGACATGCTAAAAGTCCATGTTACCCCTAGTAATGAACTAATAGAGACAAGGTGCAATGCGGGGCAGGGGAAACTGTTGAAAAAAGTCCCAAAAAGACTCTCCCTCGGGGTCTTCTTTCTTTATTCCCAAATGCCCACTTTTAGTACCTAAAAATCGCTCATGTTTGGTTTAGATGGGACTAACACGGAGTTTTTTTAGTCCCTACACCAAAATGTCCCTATAAACAAACACCCTCTAATAATGCCACTGGAAAATTGATGCAATGCCACAGTTAAAAGCAAATTACATGTTTAACAAATTTTATTGTTAATATAATCTCTCTGTTAATATTAACACCGTTTGAGAAATGCTATTGTCTTGCTTTATTTCTCATTTAGATAAGTCAGATGCTTCTTTTTGTTGACTTCTGTGTCATCCACCATTATTGACCACTAGTTGTTTCCTTTGCACCTCTATGTAAATAGTGTTATCTACTTCACCTCGTTGCTATTGTGACCTTTTGTTGCACTACACAAAACACTTTTGTTTTAAGAGTTTTTTGTGCAGTTCAACCAAAATGTCACACCGACAATGTTGCTTGATTGCTTGATCTTAGTGTAACTGCACAAGAGGAGATCTTATTTCCTATCCGTGTTGGCAAAAATTTGGTTCAGATCTTCTTCTTGTGAGTTGTTTGAATTCCGCGTCATGAGAGGTCAATACTATACTTCTTTCACATGATTGTGCAGTGTGCTTTCATATGTTGTGCTACTTGTATGGTAATGTTGCTTGATTTTAGTGAACTGCACAAATGGAGACAAGACTTCCAATATGTATGTGCACTGTAATATCCCATTGAGGTAAGATAAGGATATTTCACAAGTGTGTGGACTGTATTTTGCCACTTTCATCAGAAAATTAATGTCGTTGTTTAGTGCTATACTTGTGTTCCCTAAGTGACATGCCAAATCTTACATTGAAGGCGAACCTTGTCTGTTATTGAACCAAGTAATGAAGAGGAAGAACAAGCGGAAGAAAAATAAAAATCAACTCCTGGTGTTGTAATGAAGCACTGGAACTGTGATGACACAAGTAATGATATAGTTTTGCATCTCAATTTATTGCTATGGCTGGAACGAGCAATTGTTTTGCCACTAATTTGATGCCACTCTTAATGTAATATGTAATTATCTCTACTTGTGTAAATAGGGATCTTCTTTGAAGATAGCATATATTTTAGTGGAACTGCACAAAAAATGTTAGAAACATTAAACTAATCAAGGAGTATATAGTAAGCATGGCAACCACAGTAGGTAGCAACAGATGGTTCCAGAGAAGTGTTTGATCTATATGCTCTACACAATAAGCCTCATGACAAAGGTTGGTACTCTCCCATGGATTTCATCCATATGATTGAGCTTTGTCATCTCTATTGGTGTTGTGCTACTGTTTAGATACTGTCATGAGAAAGTGGTATTGTCCTTGAGAAGTGCTTCATTTGTGCTGTTTTAAATATTTCCTTTCCTTTTTTTCGAGCAAATAGAGATGCTAGCATTTAGTTGTCCTCTTGTCTTTGCACAACACGATTATCCTCCTCTGAAGAAGAATATGGAGTACGTGAAGTGACTAGTTCCAATTATACCAGGATGAAGAAGCTCTGTCTATTTTCTCATCAGAAGGAGCAGTTGAAGGATGGTTACATTAGTCCCCACAAGACCAAACTAACATTAGCTCAGAAGGACTGATAGATCTCCATTTTTTTGCTGTGATGCGCAAGTACAATATTGTTCTAGGATTCTTTCTGATGAGTTCTATTTTAAAAAGTGTGCTCCACATGGACCATGTAGGTGTCTGTTTAAGCTGTCAATTCATAGTACAATTTGCTTTATACTAATCACTTTTTTTGTATTTGTGCAAACAGGGGTGCTCAGCTTGATTTCAATGGGAACTACACAAAATGTTCATGAATACATCGAATCATTGATTTCCACCACAAGAAAGGAGGTGCCGATAAGTTCATGGCGTTGCAACATATAAGGGCGAAATCATATAAGTTATGTGCAAATTTGGTTGATTTTGGTGGAACTGCACAAAAAGAACAGCTGGTTTATTTAGCACGAGGTGCCATGTCAATGTCCGAACTGATGGCAAACCCTGCCCATTCCACAATCGTAGGCGTTTGATATTTTGGAATGGGAAAACCTTGTCAAAGTTTGCTCATTGGCGTACGCAAAACAACAAGAATTTGACATTTTTGACTGGGACAACCTTATCAAATTTTGCTCATTAATGTTAGCAAGAAGACATGCATTTGATATTTTCGAATGGACGCCCTTTGCTGCCAGCACCGTCGATCGATTTTTCTTTATTATTTAGTTGTGAAGTAAATATTGGATGTGACATGTGAATCTCTGAGATGCATAATCATCAAACGTTCTGAATGTTCTCTATGAATTGCGAAGCCTGTGTGTTTGATTGTAATGTACATGAACACTAAAAAGCCGTTCAAACTCTTTATACTCCCTCTGTTCCTTTTTACTTCGCACATTGTGAAAGTGCATACTTTTTTCTATAAAATTGTCAAAGTAGAGATACTTTGACTATAGACAAAACTTGTATGCATCCGTGAAAGGACTGGAGGGAGTACATGTGAAACAGCCGTGAAAGAGGTGATCACCCTGGGAATAATGCTAGTACGTATTATCTTACATGTTCATCCAATGCCAATGATACAAGAATTTGAACTAATCGAACTAAATTCATTCATATATACATGGTCGGATTTCATGTAAACATGTCGAATTTAATTACATTTCATACATTCTTCAACTAAAAAGGGGTGCACTGGAGGTCTAATTAATTAACCGAAGCTACCCACATGTGTCCGGCTGAGCCGAACAGAAGCTTCTTCTCCAGTGGACTGAGCTTCAGTGACTTAACTGCAGGTGGAGTTGCATAACTGACATGTGGCCCAGATGCCTGTTGGGCCCATGTGTAAGTCAGCCAACTGCACCAGCAGTTAAGTGGAAGTAGCGTTCATCTCCAACATAGCTCTCCGACTCCATGTCGCCACCAAGAAGCTAATCGGCCAACAATGGTCAACCCGCCTAGCTTGTCTTCAACCAGAGGGTAGCAGCGGTGGCCTTACTTGGACCCGAGCGGCGGCGACCTACCATGTTCTACTCTTCCTCCTTTTCTGTGTGGTGCGGCCTCGTTGGCAGCGGGGCGGGGCCTCACTAAGCCGGTGATGTCCTCTTTCTCGTTGCCGGCGGGGCGGCGCCTCGGCGGAGCGAGGGAAAACCTGCCCCTCGTTGTCGGCAAGGTGGGGCCTCGGCTCAGCCGGTGATGTCCTCTGTCTCGTTATTGGTGGGGTGGGGCCTCGGCGGAATAGGGCCTCCACCTCGGTGCCGGTGGGGCGGGGCCTTAGTAGAGTGGACGGTGTCCTCTGCCTCGTTGTTGGAGCCATGGGGCCTTGGCGGAGCAGGGCCTCGTCGAAGTCAGCGGAGCAGGGATTCGCCGGAGCCGGCATTGTCTTCTGCCTTGTCCTCAGTCCCGCCAAACAGCACCTCGCCCGCTTCATCGCCCTCTTTGTAGGCGACCGCAGACTCCGCCACCGGCATGCGGTAGCGCCAACGCTCGAGGCGGCCCTTGCGGGCGGACCTGTACGAGTCGAGCATGGACTCCTGCTCCGCCCGCTCTGCGGCGATCTGCTCCTCTACCTGCCGGTGCTCCTGGAGGAGATGGTGGTTGTAGGTGGCGTCGGCCTACGCCTCCCGGAACTGCTCCTGACGCTTCTGCCTCACCATGTCCATGTATTGGGCACGTGCCTCGCCAATGGTCATAGATAAATGCACCGGCGAGGATGGCATGGAGGAGGGGGTTGGCGCCAGATCATCGACTACCATGTTCTACATTGGGACGTCGTCGTCCTCCGGCTGCTTGCCGGGCAGCCAGTCGGCAGCAATGGCTGCCATATCCTTGTGTTCTGCCGTCTGCCCGTCCCGAAGAGCACTGGAGCGCGAGGAAGCCATGGTGGGCAGTAGTGGTGTGGACAGGAGAAAAGTGTCGGTGTTCTGGGAACGCGGGTCCCCAGACTTGCTTGCCTGCGGCCTGCGGCTTGGCTCAAGGGGGTGGCCCAGCATGGCCCATCTTCATCAGCACGAGCTCAAGACCCTCACTGTAACACCCCAAAAATTTAACCAGGTTTAATTTATTAAAATTTTTCCAAGAGTTTAAATTTTTTGCATGCAAGTATATCTCTGTTGATTTCAAAACTTTTCTTTTAATATTAAGAAATTTTTCCCAAGTGGATCCTTCCAAAATATATTGGACTTATTTTCCCTCTCATTAAAAAAAACATCTCTCAATCAGGAGATTTATTTATAAAATTATTTCACCCTGAGCTTTATTCATTAAATGACTTGTTTTAAAATTTGGAGCTCTTTTTGAACTATAACCATTGGATAAATTCACCTAAAATTCTAACCAAAAATTGAAGATGTCATGTGATGTTTTAAAATCACTTTTATACAAAAATATCTTTTATTTATGTAATAATCTGAGCTCTGCATCAATTTTTCCTTCTCTGGTCCAGAGTGCAATTTGCACTACAACCCTTTTAAATAATTCTTTCTAGCCTCCACCAAAATTATGGGATATTGGTAGTAGCATATGATTCAACATTATGCAAAAACCTAGTGCTGTTCTTTGAAAATTTTGAGTCAATCAACCTCTTTTTCATTCTGGTCCAGCCTTGTGATTTCTACTGCAACCCTATTTAATTTTACTCCAAAGATCTTGTGTTTTCTCCTACTTGTAGACAGCCCTACCAAACCCCTAAATCCAGGAGCATGCACCCATTGGATTAATTTTGGTTCATGAAATAATGCCATTTATTTCCTGTCCAGAATTGTAGTTTTGCAAAACTTGCACTAGCAAGTTTCCCCTTTTGTCCAAATAACCTCACCACTCTCTCTTGCATCTAAGGAGACACTGATCTGGAGTTTTTGACCACTCCAAGACTTGCCTAAGTGCCTGTGGCATTTTGTCAAACACCTGGAGTGCATGGTTAGATTTGGCATGGATTTTAGTTAGCAGTGTGAACCTGATCCTCTGACCCCTTAAGCTTGTCCATTGATCTCCTTGCAAGCCATAGCCTAGATCTGCTAACTCCCAGCTCCAACCAAGCGCTCTGGAGTGCCATGGCATTTCGCCGAGCATCTGGTGTGCGTGCGCTGGGCGCACCCATAGCGCGCAAATTGCAGCCGCGCACACGAGCCGCCGCGTCGCGCCCCTGTCTTGGCCCACACTGCAGAACCTCGCCACGCACTCCCCACCTCGCCACAACACGATAGCCCGCCCTGGCGCCCTACAACGCCACCGCCAGAGCACTTTTGGCGGCACGCCGGCATCGCCGACAGCCCTGCGCCGTTCAGCGCCGCCCAAGCCACCCCGGCTCGCCACCTGGCCCCTTGAACAGCTCAAGCTCATCCACAAGGGTCTCGCCTAGCTCTCGTCGCCGCCACGTTCCCCTGCAGCTACAGAACGGCGGTTCGCCGGCCGCCTTATCCACCGCCGCGGAACCGACCTCGTCGCACTATAAAAGGGACCCCGAGCCGCTCTGAGCACGCACGCAACCTCAAGCTACCCCCATGGAACCCCCATAGCCCACAATCGTCAGGGAAACGCCGCCTTCTTCATCTCCGGCAACTCCTGCCGCCGCCACTGTCTCGTTCACTCCGGCGCCACCAGGGCTTCCCCCTCCCCGTTCTCTTCACCAAGAACCCCTCCTTCCATCCAGGAACCCAACCCCCTACTTGATTTTGATCGGGAGCCATCGCCGCCACAAAACCACTTCGCCACCAAAGCCTCCTCCGTCGCGAAGCTCGCCCCCGGCAGCTCCCTCCGCCCCCACCTACCTGACGACCACCGGGATGACCGCCCTGGAGTGGCGGATCCATCCCCGCCCTTGGCGCCCCGCGAGGAGCCGCCACTCGCCGGCAA
>NW_025225990.1:8830-11363 GCF_018294505.1 Triticum aestivum | reverse complement strand
TTGTAATGAAGCACTGGAACTGTGATGACACAAGTAATGATATAGTTTTGCATCTCAATTTATTGCTATGGCTGGAACGAGCAATTGTTTTGCCACTGATTTGATGCCACTCTTAATGTAATATGTAATTATCTCTACTTGTGTAAATAGGGATCTTCTTTGAAGATAGCATATATTTTAGTGGAACTGCACAAGAAGATGTTGGAAACATTAAACTAATCAAGGAGTATATAGTAAGCATGGCAACCAGAGTAGGTAGCAACAGATGGTTCCAGAGAAGTGTTTGATCTGTATGCTCTACACAATAAGCCTCATGACAAAGGTTGGTACTCGCCCATGGATTTCATCCATATAATTGAGCTTTGTCATCTCTATTGGTGTTGTGCTACTGTTTAGATACTGTCATGAGAAAGTGTATTGTCCTTGAGAAGTGCTTCATCTGTGCTGTTTTATGTATTTCCTTTCCTTTTTTCGAGCAAATAGGGATGCTAGCATTTAGTTGTCCTCTTGTCTTTGCACAACACGATTATCCTCCTCTGAATAAGAATATGGAGTACGTGAAGTGACTAGTTCCAATTATACCAGGATGAAGAAGCTCTGTCTATCTTCTCACCAGAAGGAGCAGTTGAAGGATGGTTACGTTACTCCCCACAAGACCAAACTAACTTCAGCTCAGAAGGACTAATAGATATCCATTTTTTTGTTGTGATGCGCAAGTACAATATTGTTCTAGGATTCTTTCTGGTGAGTTCCATTTTTAAAAGTGTGCTCTACATGGACCATGTAGGTGTCTGTTTAAACTGTCAATTCATAGTACAGTTTGCTTTATACTAATCACGTTTTTTGTATTTGTGCAAACAGGGGTGCTCAGCTTGATTTCAATGGGAAATATACAAAATGTTCATGAATACATCGAATCATTGATTTCCACCAAAAGAAAGGAGGTGCCGATAAGTTCATGGCATTGCAACATATAAGGGCGAAATCATATAAGCTATGCGCAAATTTGGTTGATTTTGGTGGAACTGGACAAAAAGAATAGCTGGTTTATTTAGCACGAGGTGTCATGTCAATGTCCGAACTGATGGCAAACCCTGCCCATTCCACAATTGTAGGCGTTTGATATTTTGGAATGGGAAAACCTTGTCAAAGTTTGCTCATTGACGTACGCAAAACAACAAGAATTTGACATTTTTGAATGGGACAACCTTATCAAATTTTGCTCATTAATGTTAGCAAGAAGACATGCGTTTGATATTTTCGAATGGACGCCCTTTGCTGCCAGCACCGTCGATCGATTTTTCTTTATTATTTAGTTGTGAAGTAAATATTGGATGTGACATGTGAATCGCTGAGATGTATAATCATCAAACGTTCTGAATGTTCTCTATGAATTGCCAAGCCTGTGTGTTTGATTGTAATGTACATGAATGCTAAAAAGCTGTTCAAACTCTTTATACTCCCTCTGTTCCTTTTTACTTCGCACATTGTGAAAGTTCATACTTTTTTCTATAAAATTGTCAAAGTAGAGATACTTTGACTATAGACAAAACTTGTATGCACACTAAAAAGGACTGGAGGGAGTACATGTGAAACAGCCGTAAAAGAGGTGATCACCCTGGGAATAATGCTAGTACGTATTATCTTACATGTTCATCCAATGCCAGTGATACAAGAATTTGAACTAATCGAACTAAATTCATTCATATATACACGGTTGGATTTCATGTAAACATGTCGGATTTCATTACATTTCATACATTCTTCAACTAAAAAGGGGTGCGCTGGAGGTCTAATTAATTAACCGAAGCTACCCACCTGTGTTCGGCTGAGCCGAACAGAAGCTTCTTCTCAAGTGGACTGAGCTTCAGTGACTTAACTGCAGGTGCAGTTGCGTAACTGACATGTGGCCCAGATGCCTGTTGGGCCCATGTGTCAGTCAGCCAACTGCACCAGCAGTTAAGTAGAACTAGCGTCCTTCTCCAACATAGCTCTCCGACTCCATGTCGCCGCCAAGACGCTAATCGGCCAACAATGGTCAACCCGCCTAGCTTGTCTTCAACCAGAGGGTAGCAGCGGTGGCCTTACTTGGACCCGAGCGGCGGCAACCTACCATGTTCTACTCTTCCTCCTTTTCTGTCTGGTGCGGCCTCGTTGGCAGCGGGGTGGGGCCTCACGAAGCCGGCGATGTCCTCTTTCTCGTTGCCGGCGGGGCGGCGCCTCGGCTCAGCTGGTGATGTCCTCTGCCTCGTTATTGGTGGGGTGGGGCCTCGGCGGAGTAGGGCCTCCACCTCGGTGCCGGTGGGGCGGGGCCTTAGCAGAGTCGACGGTGTCCTCTACCTCGTTGTTGGTGCCATGGGGCCTTGGCGGAGCAGGGCCTCGTCGAAGCCAGTGGAGCAGGGATTTGCCGGAGCCGGCATTGTCGTCTGCCTCGTCCTCGGTCTCGCCAAACAGCGCCTCGCCCGCTTCATTGCCCTCTTTGTAGGCGACCGCAGCCTCCGCCACCAGCATGCGGTAGCGCCAATGCTCGAGG
>NW_025225990.1:5816-8013 GCF_018294505.1 Triticum aestivum | reverse complement strand
GGCACGTGCCTCGCCAATGGTCATGGTTTAATGCACCGGCGAGGATGGCGTGGAGGAGGGGGTTGGCGCCGGATCATCGACTACCATGTTCTACATTGGGACGTCGTCGTCCTCCGGCTGCTTGCCGGGCAGCCAGTCGGCAGCAATGGCTGCCATATCCTTGTGTTCTGTCGTCTGCCCGTCCCGAAGAGCACTAGAGCGCGAGGAAGCCATGGTGGGCAGTAGTGGTGTGGACAGGAGAAAAGTGTCGGCGTTCTGGGAACGGGGGTCCCCAGACTTGCCTTCCTGCGGCCTGCGGCATGGCTGAAGGGGGCGGCCGCGCATGGCCCATCTTCATCAGCACGAGCTCAAGACCCTCACGAGGGGCCAAGCCTCGCGGGGCGGACGATAGGAAGCTTCCTCAGGCACGGCCTCGTCAGGCTGGCTCGCGAGGAGGCGGAGAGATCAAGGCAGGGTACCTCACGAGGTGCCCATGACGCAAGCCATGACGACCAAGGGCGCCAGGAAACCAGTAAACCAGTAGAGAGAGCGACTGAAGTCCCCCTTGTAGTTCATCGCACCAGCCAAGGACAGACCCCCGCGAGGCTATTCTCCCTGGTATTGTTCATCATCAGCCCAAGAGGCAATCCACCACACCACACACTGGAGTAGGGTATTACACCACAATGGTGGCCTGAACCAGTATAAACTCTGTGTCTCTTGTGTTGTTCCTTTGATTGCTTAGATCATAGCGAGGCGGTGAGATGCAGGTAGGCAGAGGATGAAATCTCCACGCGCACCCTAGAGTTCGAACCTAGAGGGTCTGCCGGAACCCAAAATCCAACATTTGGCGCGCCAGGTAGGGGTGCGCCGGAATTCGCCTTCTGCAGCCCCGTTCTTCACCGACCATCGCGTCCATGTCAGACACTCGCCGGGCCCGCGCCGAGCGCCGAGCCGCTCTCGCTTCCCGCGTCGCCCAGATGACCCCGTCGGCGGCCACCCCAGTCGTTCCCCGTCGCCTGCCGTCAACGCCGCCACCGGCCCAGCGGGGAACGAGCAGCAAGCATCGTCCCAGCATCCATCCATGAGGCGAGACGGCCGCACTGCCACTACCTTGCTCATCCCGACTGGTTCTTCGTCCCGCGCGCCCCGGGCGGCCATGGAGGCTTGAGCTGTGCTCATCGCGGCAAACGAGCTCCTGCACTACCGCCCAGTCGACGACGTCTATGAAGAGTGGCTCGACCGCGTCGCCGAGCTCGTCAGCACCGCAGGGGGCTCCCCCGCACCGTCCTTCTCGCAGCATCGCGCCCCGCCCTGCGCGGGCAATGAAGCTCCGGGGGCGCCTCAGCCGCCTCCCCCTCAAGAAGGCGCCCTGGCACCAAGGCACGTGGCCCCTGGACGGAACCCACCCCGTCCGGCGCCAGTGCAGCAAGAGCGGAGCTGCCAAGAGGTTCCTCGCCCCCAAGAAGCTGCCCGAGTGCTCCCTGCTCCGGTCCGTCACGACCACGCTCCTGTCCCAGCGCGCCAAGATCCCGCGCTGCTCCCAGCTGCAGCACCTGGGGGCCCGCAAGACCAAGTTCCTCGTCACCAGAGGCCTCCCGTGGCCACGGCAGGATGTCGTGCCTTCACCGTCGGGCTGCGCAGCGTCGTGTGGCCCTACAAGTTTAAGCCAGACCTGCCTCCTCGCTACGACGGCATGGCCGAACCTGCGGAGTTCCTCCAGCTCTACGAGCTGGGCATCGAAGTCGCCAACGGGGACGAGAAGGTCATGGCGAACTGGTTTCCCATGGCACTCAAGGACGGGGCCTGCACCTGGCTCCTGAACCTCGCGCCAGGCATGATCTCCTCCTGGGACGAGATGCGCACGCGTTTCATTGCCAACTTCCAAGGTACTCGTGACCGGCCACCTGCCGTGAGCGACATGCGCCGCATCAAGCAGCAACCAGGGGAGACCCTACAGAAGTACATCCAGCGCTTCAACAACGCACGTCTAAAGATTCCCAAGGTGACCGAGGAGGCCATCATCTGATCCTTCTCCGACGGCGTGCGCGATGTCAAGATGAAGGAGGAGCTAGCGATGCATGAAGATTTGTGCACTTCCTTGGAGTTGTTCAACTTGGCAACCAAGTGCGCCGGGGCTGAGGAAGGGCGCCTTTCCCTCCTCGAGCTGCCAGCCGCCGACCCAGAAGAGAAGAAATCCAAGGCCAAGGACGTGAAG
>NW_025225990.1:1802-4588 GCF_018294505.1 Triticum aestivum | reverse complement strand
TCGCGACTCAGGGCTCCTACCGGCTCTCTAGCCCTCACCCTCTGGCTTTTCCCACAGCATCATGCCCCGGCAAACCAGCGACGGCTGTGACTAGCTCGAGGGCCGAGACCCGAGGACGTAGAGCGTCGACATCTAACCAAACTTGCGCGTTAAAGGGGGGGTGCCTGAGCATCGCGACTCAGGGCTCCTACCGGTTCTCCGGCCCTCAACCTCTGGCTTTGCCCACGGCATCGCGCCCCGGCAAACCAGCGATGGCTGAGACCAGCTCGAGGGCCGGGACCCGAGGACGTAGAGCATCGGCATCTCACCAAATTTGCAGGAACACATCACAAGTTAAGGCCCAGTGCCAGGCGCAACCCGCCTTGAGGTAGGCCCCCGTGAGTCCCGCGCTGGCTCATGGGTGCCCAGATACACCTCCTCATGCCCTACCGTGCCGGCCACGTGTCAGGGTGGGGCTGTATACGCCCCGGGGGCTCCTCTCGGAGGGGAGCCCCCTCCCACGCACCAATGGAAGCACCATGCTCCGTGCTGGCTGACGACACTGCCGAGGAGCGGCTATGCCCGTACACATACGGAAGCGCTATGCTCCGCGCTGATGATAAAAAACTGAGGGTGGCCCTTGGCCGCATCAACCTCAGGGAGCCCAGAGCTCAGTGTCTGGTCTCATCGCAACGCCTCCTCTCGGGAGTGCCGCGCGAGGGGGCTGGGCACGGGGGCTGCGCCTGGGTCACGCCCAGATGTATGCCACCCAGCCAGGCCCCTCGGGCCTGGTTTGTCACGCGTCTCTCCCCGAGCGGAGCCAAGGTACGAAGGCCATTTGAGCGTCAAAGGGGACTCCTAAGCATCGCGACTCAGGAGCCTAACTGGTCACGTAGCCCCTCACTTCTTAATTCTGAAAGGCTAACGTCGGTTGAGGTATGCGCGGGGCTGGGCTCTGCAGACGTATAATGGTAGATTCGCCCACACATCTCACCTCCCTACTTGTTGTTCGTGCGACAAGGGGGACTCCTGAGCATCGCGACTCAGGAGCCTAACTTGTCACGTAGCCCCTCACTCCTTGGTCCCGTCCTGATTTCCGGTCGGGGCTAACAGCGGCTGAGGTATGCGCGGGGCCGGGCTCTGCCGGCGTAGAACATAAGCAAGTAGGAAGAGCGCAAATTTCAAGGAATCCAAAAGCAAATATTACAGTCCATAACTGTTATCACGACACCAAACACAAGTTTAAACGCCTCCCCGAGGCATGATGCATGTTGCAGAAGCTAAAGCAGGACAGGAGCCATGACGGAGTCATTTGTTGGAGGCGGAGCTGCGCGGAGCGGGTTCGCCTCGTGGAGCCGCAGGACCGGCAGCGCCTCGCTTCGGATTGGTGCTGAAGGCCCGGAACTTCGACAGCAGAGCCTCCGCACGACCCTTCACGGCCTCAGCAGCGGCAGCGGCAAGATCGCCGCTCACTGGCTCTAGCAGGCTGTCAAGGTCAACGTTGGGGTCGTGAAGGTAGACGTGGGTAAGGACCCGCGTCAGCGCTGCAGAAGACAGGACGTGAGCCTCGGCCTCAGCCGTAGGGCCAAGGCCAAGGGTGACATCTTCAAGAGCACGGACCATGAAAGGGAGCAGCTTGCCATGGTCATCCTCGGCGCTGGCCAGCGGGCTCTCCAGCCTGCTGTCGTAGAGCGACTTCAGCAAGCCGCGAACCTTCACCTCCGTCTCCGTGAAGGCCTCGCGGTCTTCGGCAAGGACCCGCGCCTTGCCGTCCAGCTCAGCCTTGCACGCCTCCAACTCCTGCTCTAGTGCGCCCAGGCGGTCACTGCGCTTGTTAAGCTTGGCGTCTCGGTCCTTGATGGCCGCCTCGCGAGCCTTTAGGTCTTCTTCCTTCTCTTGGCGGATGCGGACCTCCTCGGCAAGCAGGTCCCGCAGGCCCTCCAGTTCGCTCTCCAGCACCTTGCAGCGACCTTGGGCATCAGCCGCCTCTCCCAAGGCGGCGTCTCGAGCAGCCTTTGCCTCGAGGATGGCCTGCTTCTCCTCGTTGCAGGCTGTCGAGGCCTGAACCAGCGCCGCTCGAATCGAAGCGTCAGAGCGAATCTAGCCAGAAGCCAGCTCCAAGCGTTCGGCCACCAAGCAAGGGTGGGCGCTTAGAAGATCTTGCCGCAGCCGGTCCAGTTCGGCAGCGGCATGATCCAGGATGGTGGAAGGAGTCGGAGAGATAGCAGTTGGTGGAGTATGAGGAGAGGACGGCAGCGTAACCAGAGCATCCTGAGGCAGGACCTGCTGCGCCCCAACAGCTATGGCGATGGCATCAGGCAAGGATACTTCAGGAGTCGTTTGGGCCATGGGGGCTGAGCTCGCCCCAGCCAGCTCCACCAGGCCTCGCGAGGACGACCGGGCAGGAGAGGCATGTGCCTTGCAGCCACCTTCTTTCGTGGGCAGAGGCGCTGCCTCGGATGGGGCCCCAGGAGCCCCCTTCAGTTTCTTTGCCGCAGGTGCTAGCCTAGCCAAGAGATACAGACATCAAGCCTCAACGACAAAGCAAGGAATAAAACAAGAATCAAGCACTTACTGGTCGCCGCTCGCGAGCTCGAGCAACCTCTGGCCATACTTGAAGCCCGAGAGCCGGCTGCTGGGATCAGCCTCGAGAGGCTCGGAAGCAGGAGGCACGTCTGAGGATCGCCTCGGAGCCGGGGCAGACCCAGGGGGACTAGCCCAGACCTGGCCTTCTTCGAGATCGGGGGCAAGCTCCCGCCGCCCCCTTCGTCATCATCCTCGTCGTCGCTCGGCGGGAGGCGGAGAGC
>NW_025225990.1:0-1553 GCF_018294505.1 Triticum aestivum | reverse complement strand
GGCGGGGCCTCCACAACGGAAGTGAGTACTTACGAAGCGGGGCGACCTGGTGCTCCAGGAACTCCCTCAGGAGCGACGCACCAGTCAGCTTCGCCGCTGACATGTTGCCCGGCCTCAGATCTGCGTCCATCTTCTCCAACACCGGCTTCGCGCGGGGGTCCACGAGTTCCGCGTGAGACCAATCATCGGAGCTCGTGGGCTGCCCCGTGGGCAGAGTCAGCCGAGGGTGGATGCGCCCAGCATCTACCATGACCCACTTGCTCCTGAAGCCCTCAATCCTCTTCCCGGGCTTCGAGATGGCGTTGGAGCCATCATACGCGACAAAGCTCGCGCACGCGGAGATGGCACCACGAGAGGGCCGGAGGGAGAAGTAGTGGCGCAGCAAGGCCACTGAGGGCTGCACTCCGACGTGAGCCTCGCAATAGTAGGTGAAGATTGCCAGAAGAAGAACATAGTTGGGGTGGAGATGCAGAGCTTGCAGGTCGTAATGGCGGAGGACAGAGAAGAAAAACTTAGAAAAGGTTGGCACCAGACCGGCAGCAATGGCACTTACGAAGAACGGATAGAAGGTGCTCCCCGGGCCTCAGGAAGGGCACAGCCGGCCTTGAACACCTTCGCCCCGTCGATGCCTTGCGCCGCCACCATCCGGCGCATCCGGGCAAGGCTCGCCTCCGACACATTCGGCGAGTGCAAGGCGGGCGAGTACCAAGATTCGGCCGGGGTCTGGCGAGGCGCCATGTCTTGCTAGGGCGCGTGGTCAAGGTAGATCTGAAGATTTCGGAGGCAGAAAGGAAGAGCGCAAGAAAGGGGATCTGGGCAATGACCGGAGGAAGCAAGGGAAGCAAAGCCTGGGCAGATGCCGCTCTTTTGTCGATTCACGCAGTTGCGGAGCCGCCCACGTCCAATCAACCGCCACGCGGCGCCCGAGGCCACAGGCTGTTAGGGCCCGCAACGCTTCGCACTTGCCCCTTTGCCTCTCTGCTCAGCCAAGTCCGGGCGCGCCTTGGGCCCAGGGGCTATTGTCGGTGTTCTGGGAACGGGGGTCCCCAGACTTGCCTGCCTGCGGCCTGCGGCGTGGCTCAAGGGGGCGGCCCAGCATGGCCCATCTTCACCAGCATGAGCTCAAGACCCTCGCGAGGGGCCAAGCCTCGCGGGGCGGACGACAGGAAGCTTCCTCAGGCACGTCCTCATCAGGATGGCTCGCGAGGAGGCGGAGAGATCAAGGCGGGGTACCTCACGAGGTGCCCATGATGAAAGCCATGAAGACCAAGGGCGCCAGGCGGGCGCCAGCCCGCGCAGTGTCCTCCCTTTCCTCTTTGGTGCAAAGGGAGCAAGCGCAGGCAAGAGCATCAAGCAAAGGCATCCATTTCGGTGCAACAAGACCAAGACCAGCAGAACGGCAGGATGGAGGTCATCGTGGAGCCCAAGCCGGCGTCACCACCAGAGCCTTTAGCAGGCGAGGACCAACTTTAGTCAGGATAAGTGTACTAGATGTTCCCCTTCAAAATGGCCAATTGTTGGCGCCCTTCCCGCTCAATATTTGGGAGGAGGCC
>NW_025225989.1:0-3150 GCF_018294505.1 Triticum aestivum | reverse complement strand
TTTTTTTTGAAATTACTACGTTTCCCAACAGGTGTGTGCTTCTATATGAGATACTCTTGGACCTTTGATGATTAGAACCTGAAATTGGAAGTTGTCGTTCATTTTTGAAGTAGTGGTTAGCGTCTCTTGTCTTCTTCAATCGTGCTTTTGGTTATGTTGTGTTTTATGCGCTGGCTTGCACTTAATATTTACCTAACTGGCTCTATGCAAAGTTTCCCATTCATTTTTCGTGTTCGCGTCGTTAGGGGGCATGCATGATGTGTCTCTAAACAATGTTTAAGCATGATTTACTTCTTTCACGCCCATTGTTTGTTGTAATGAGCTTGCCATATTTGGTTGAGAAATCATATGAAATGGGAGTAGCTTGGTTCGGAAAAACAGTTTCGGTCATGCTAGTCGTTTTATGTCCCCGCTGCCTCTGACACTTGTATACTTTTTTTTGTTTTTCACCAAACAATTTTCTCAAGATGCAAAGGTAATTCTGTCCCAAGTTAGTCATAGTGTATAGTTTCTTTTATGTACCAACGTAAAGTCACCAATTTCATCCTGTGACGCAACGCAAATTACAACACAACAACAACGACAAATTGTCTTTGAGAGGAGAAATGCAGAAAGTCGAAACTTGTGGGTGGAAAGAGGGAGAATAGATAAGTTCAAGGCAATGCGGCAATATTAGAATCCAAAATGGTGATGTGTGCTTCTATATGAGATACTCTTGGAGCTTCGATGGCAACAAAAACTTGGAGTGGAGGTCATTCGATGATGAAGTAATGGCCGCTTAGCATCTTTTGACTTCTCATGCACTATGCATTGGCTTGCACTTAACCTTTGCTTAGACGGTTCTACACAATGTTGCCACGTTTTCATGTTGTGGTGTTTGCACCGATTTGGGACATGTGTGATGGGTCTCTCGGCAATGTTCGAGCATGTTCTACTCCTTTCGCGACCATTGTTTGTTGTAATGAGCTTAACATTTTCCGTTGAAAAAAATAAATGAAAGGGGAGTATCCTAGTTTGAAAAAGAAAGTTTCAGCTATGCTAGTCATTTTATGTTCCTGCTGCATTTGAAACTTATATACTTTATAGTTTAGTTTTCACCGAACAGTTTTCTCAAGCTGCAATGGTAATTTTTGCCGAAGTTAGTGGTATAATATAGATCCTTTTATGTATCAACCCCAAGTCGTCAATACCACCCCGTAGTGTGACGTAAACAACAACCGACACATATTAGAAGTTAACATCAACAAATTGTCTTTCAGAGGAGAAAAGCAGAAAGTCAAAACCTATGGGTGAAAAGAAGGAAACCTAGGTAAGTTCAAGGGAACAAGGCAACATATTACAACCCAAAATGACGATGTGTGCTTCTATATGTGATAACTTGGAGTTGCGGGTCATTCGTATCTGAACTAGTGACCACTTAGAGTCTTTTGCCTTCTCTTGCATTATGCATTGA
Source organism: Triticum aestivum (assembly GCF_018294505.1). Classification (NCBI taxonomy): domain Eukaryota; kingdom Viridiplantae; phylum Streptophyta; class Magnoliopsida; order Poales; family Poaceae; genus Triticum; species Triticum aestivum. The sequence goes on along the minus strand of NW_025225989.1, from coordinate 1,697 downwards.
CTTGCACTTAACCCTTACCTAAATGACTTCATGAAACGTTGCCACGTTTTTCATACGTTGCGGAAGTAGTGACTGCTTAGCGTCTTTTGTCTCCTTGCGCACTATGCGGTGCCTTGCACCTAACATTTGCCTAAACGGTTCTACACAATGTTGCCACGCTTTCATGTCGTGGCGTTTGCACCAATTTGGGACATGTGTGATGGGTCTCTCGGCAACGTTCGAGCATGTTCTACAACTTTCGCTTTGTTGTAATGAGCTTAACATTTTCCATTGAAAAAATAAATGAAAGGGGAGTATCATGGTTCGAAAAAGAAGTTTCGATTATGCTAGTCATTTTATGTTCTCGCTGCAATTGAAACTTATATACTTTATAATTTTGTTTTTCATCGAATAGTTTTGTCAAGATGCAATGGTGATTTTGGTCAAAGTTAGTGGTATAATATAGATCCTTTTAAGTACCAACACCAAGTCATCAATTCCATCCCGTGGTGAAGACGTAAACAACAACCGACGCATATTAGAAGTTAACATCAACAAATTGTCTTTTAGAGGAGAAAAGCATAAAGTCAAAACATGTGGGTGAAAAAAAGGAAACCTAGGTAAGTTCAAGGGAACGAGGCAACATTACAACCCAAAATGACGATGCGTGCTTCTATATGAGATACTCTTGGAGCTTCGACGACGACAAGCACTTGGAGTTGGAGGTCGTTCGCGTCTGAAGTAGTGACCGCTTTAGGGTCTTTTGTCTTCTCGCGCATTATGCACTGGCTTGCACAGTTGCACTTAACCTTACCTAAACGTACACAACGTTGCCATGTTTTTCATTCGACGGCGTTTGCACCAATTTGGGACAAGTGTGATGGGTCTCTCGGCAATGTTCGAGCATGTTCTACTCCTCTCGCGCCCATTCTTTGTTGTAATGAGCTTGACATTTTTCATTGAGAAATTAAATGAAAGGGGAGTAGGCCGATTCGAAAAAGAAAGTTTGGGCTATGCTAGTCGTTTTATGTTCCCGCTGCCTCTGAAAATTATTTACTATATATAAAGTTTGTTTTTCGCCGAACAGCCTTGTCAAGATGTGACGTTCACTCTGGTCATAAGTTTTCTTTTCTCTTGCTGGTCAAATTTAGTATATACTAGATCCTTTTAACTACCAACGTCAAGCCGTCAATTCCACACCGCGACGCGGCGCAAATTACAACACAACAACGGCAAATTGTCGCGCTCCAGGCTTAATTTTCGATGTGCCAACCGACAGAGGCCGAACAATGCATGCAAGGCTGTAGCTGAAACCTATAGAGCCTTTTTTGTGTTTCTACGAATGAACTGTAAACCTGTAACAAAGCCTTTTTGTAAGACCTCCAGCATGATTGGAAGAGGCGTCGCTCTCCTGCCGCCGGTCTCCCCGAGGAGAGCCGCTCGCCATAGTGCGGTCTGGTTGGAGAAGCGTCAGATCGCCAGGGGTTTACTCGGCGACCACGACGATGTAACCAAGACAAGTTGGTCGCTGGACAAGCTGCTTCGGCCTCGGGGAGGCCCGTTGTTTCAAGGGCGATTTCGATGCCCAAGGTCAACAAGGCAGGGGCAAATAGAGAGCTACTAGGGTTTAATTGAGGGATATCCTTTTCATCGCCGTCCAAATTCCTGACAGAAACTGAAACCGAAACCAAACTGAAGATGATCGTTGGACGGCTACA
>NW_025225988.1:48219-49530 GCF_018294505.1 Triticum aestivum | reverse complement strand
GAGGTAAAGATTTATATATGGGAAATCATGTTTTGGTCACAGGAAAAGTTTCGGGTTTTATCGGTAAAGTACCGGGACCACCGGGAGGGTCCCGGGGGTCCATCAAGTGGGGCCACCGACCCCGGAGTGCTACATGAGCCAATTGTGGGAGGGGACCAGCCCCAGATGGGCTGGTGCGCCCCCCCCCCCCCACAAGGGCCCAAGGCGCCTAGGGTTTGGGGAGGGGGTGCTTCCACCTAACTTGGGGGGCAAGTTTCCCCTCTTCCCCCCCTTGGCCGCCACCCTTAGATGGGATTGGGGCTGCCACACTCCTTGGGTGGAAACCCTAAAGGGGGCGCACCCCCCTCCCTCTCCCCTATATATAGTTGAGGTCTTGAGGGCTGCCAACACATGAGTTTTGACCTCTCCCTGGCGCAGCCCTACCTCTCTCCCTTCTCCTCTCCCGCGGTGCTTGGCGAAGCCCTTCAGGATGGAGTCTTCCTCAACCTCTCCCTCTCTCCTTGCTGGATCAAGGCATGGGAGATGTCACCGCGCTGTACGTGTGTTGAACGCGGAGGTGCCGTCCGTCCGGCACTAGGATCTCCGGTGATTTGGATCACGACGAGTACGAATCCTTCAACCCCGTTCTCTTGAACGCTTCTGCTTAGCGATCTACAAGGGTATGTAGATGCACTCTCCTTCCCCTCGTTGCTGGTTTCTCCATAGATAGATCTTGGTGACACGTAGGAAAATTTTGAATTTCTGCTACGTTCCCCAACAGTTTTGGCCGATTCTGGTCCGTTTCATGGACTATTACTCAATGTTTTGGGGTCCCGAAGTGATTTTCCTACTTGTTGAACCCCAAGGTGCGCTTACATGTTGGTCATCAACACTGATAGTTTCGGCCGATTCTGGCCCGTTTCATGGACTATTACTCACGGTTTTGGGGTCCCGGGGTGATTTCCATAATTAACAAACACTGGAGTGCGTTTATGTGTCGGTCATCAAGACTCGCGGTTTTTGTCGATTCTGACCCGTTTCATGGAATATTACTCACTGTTTTGGGGTCCGGAAGTGATTTCCATGCTTGTTGAACCCCAACGTGCGCTTACGTGTAGGTCATCCACATTGACAGTTTTGGCCGATTCTAGCCCGTTTCGTGGACTATCACTCCCTATTTTGGGGTCTCGGAGTGACTTCCACAATTAACGAACCCTTGGGTGCATTTACGTGTCAGTCATCAATACTCGCGGTTTTTGTCGATTCTGACCCGTTTCGTGGACTATTACTCACCGTTTTGGGGACACAAAGTGATTTCCATGCTTGTTGAAC